>NW_026123830.1:0-171813 GCF_025177605.1 Cucumis melo
AAGCGAGCTCGTTGGAGGGAGAACTGTGGTGCGACCCAAAACGGTCCAAAAGATGGCCGAAGCTTCCAACGAGTGGCGAACGCTCGTCCGGTGTCAGAAACCACTGGAAATGCACTTGCAGCGAAGGAAACGGGCTGAGCTCGAGGACTTCCGGTGCTCGTCCCAAGAAAACGCGAGCGGGAATGCCCCGGACTCAGTTTTCTCGTCCTGGGGTAAAAAGCGGTCCCCCGACGGTTTCTTCCCTTTGCTCCGTATTGGTCATAAGTCTTTCGATCTTCGGGTCTCGTGCTCCGAGGACTTCAACCCACACTCCTGGCATGCTCCCTGACACGTTTTCCGGAGGTATAGGTCGGGAAGCGAGCTCGTTGGAGGGAGAACTGTGGTGCGACCCAAAACGGTCCAAAAGATGGCCGAAGCTTCCAACGAGTGGCGAACGCTCGTCCGGTGTCAGAAACCACTGGAAATGCACTTGCAGCGAAGGAAACGGGCTGAGCTCGAGGACTTCCGGTGCTCGTCCCAAGAAAACGCGAGCGGGAATGCCCCGGACTCAGTTTTCTCGTCCTGGGGTAAAAAGCGGTCCCCCGACGGTTTCTTCCCTTTGCTCCGTATTGGTCATAAGTCTTTCGATCTTCGGGTCTCGTGCTCCGAGGACTTCAACCCACACTCCTGGCATGCTCCCTGACACGTTTTCCGGAGGTATAGGTCGGGAAGCGAGCTCGTTGGAGGGAGAACTGTGGTGCGACCCAAAACGGTCCAAAAGATGGCCGAAGCTTCCAACGAGTGGCGAACGCTCGTCCGGTGTCAGAAACCACTGGAAATGCACTTGCAGCGAAGGAAACGGGCTGAGCTCGAGGACTTCCGGTGCTCGTCCCAAGAAAACGCGAGCGGGAATGCCCCGGACTCAGTTTTCTCGTCCTGGGGTAAAAAGCGGTCCCCCGACGGTTTCTTCCCTTTGCTCCGTATTGGTCATAAGTCTTTCGATCTTCGGGTCTCGTGCTCCGAGGACTTCAACCCACACTCCTGGCATGCTCCCTGACACGTTTTCCGGAGGTATAGGTCGGGAAGCGAGCTCGTTGGAGGGAGAACTGTGGTGCGACCCAAAACGGTCCAAAAGATGGCCGAAGCTTCCAACGAGTGGCGAACGCTCGTCCGGTGTCAGAAACCACTGGAAATGCACTTGCAGCGAAGGAAACGGGCTGAGCTCGAGGACTTCCGGTGCTCGTCCCAAGAAAACGCGAGCGGGAATGCCCCGGACTCAGTTTTCTCGTCCTGGGGTAAAAAGCGGTCCCCCGACGGTTTCTTCCCTTTGCTCCGTATTGGTCATAAGTCTTTCGATCTTCGGGTCTCGTGCTCCGAGGACTTCAACCCACACTCCTGGCATGCTCCCTGACACGTTTTCCGGAGGTATAGGTCGGGAAGCGAGCTCGTTGGAGGGAGAACTGTGGTGCGACCCAAAACGGTCCAAAAGATGGCCGAAGCTTCCAACGAGTGGCGAACGCTCGTCCGGTGTCAGAAACCACTGGAAATGCACTTGCAGCGAAGGAAACGGGCTGAGCTCGAGGACTTCCGGTGCTCGTCCCAAGAAAACGCGAGCGGGAATGCCCCGGACTCAGTTTTCTCGTCCTGGGGTAAAAAGCGGTCCCCCGACGGTTTCTTCCCTTTGCTCCGTATTGGTCATAAGTCTTTCGATCTTCGGGTCTCGTGCTCCGAGGACTTCAACCCACACTCCTGGCATGCTCCCTGACACGTTTTCCGGAGGTATAGGTCGGGAAGCGAGCTCGTTGGAGGGAGAACTGTGGTGCGACCCAAAACGGTCCAAAAGATGGCCGAAGCTTCCAACGAGTGGCGAACGCTCGTCCGGTGTCAGAAACCACTGGAAATGCACTTGCAGCGAAGGAAACGGGCTGAGCTCGAGGACTTCCGGTGCTCGTCCCAAGAAAACGCGAGCGGGAATGCCCCGGACTCAGTTTTCTCGTCCTGGGGTAAAAAGCGGTCCCCCGACGGTTTCTTCCCTTTGCTCCGTATTGGTCATAAGTCTTTCGATCTTCGGGTCTCGTGCTCCGAGGACTTCAACCCACACTCCTGGCATGCTCCCTGACACGTTTTCCGGAGGTATAGGTCGGGAAGCGAGCTCGTTGGAGGGAGAACTGTGGTGCGACCCAAAACGGTCCAAAAGATGGCCGAAGCTTCCAACGAGTGGCGAACGCTCGTCCGGTGTCAGAAACCACTGGAAATGCACTTGCAGCGAAGGAAACGGGCTGAGCTCGAGGACTTCCGGTGCTCGTCCCAAGAAAACGCGAGCGGGAATGCCCCGGACTCAGTTTTCTCGTCCTGGGGTAAAAAGCGGTCCCCCGACGGTTTCTTCCCTTTGCTCCGTATTGGTCATAAGTCTTTCGATCTTCGGGTCTCGTGCTCCGAGGACTTCAACCCACACTCCTGGCATGCTCCCTGACACGTTTTCCGGAGGTATAGGTCGGGAAGCGAGCTCGTTGGAGGGAGAACTGTGGTGCGACCCAAAACGGTCCAAAAGATGGCCGAAGCTTCCAACGAGTGGCGAACGCTCGTCCGGTGTCAGAAACCACTGGAAATGCACTTGCAGCGAAGGAAACGGGCTGAGCTCGAGGACTTCCGGTGCTCGTCCCAAGAAAACGCGAGCGGGAATGCCCCCGGACTCAGTTTTCTCGTCCTGGGGTAAAAAGCGGTCCCCCGACGGTTTCTTCCCTTTGCTCCGTATTGGTCATAAGTCTTTCGATCTTCGGGTCTCGTGCTCCGAGGACTTCAACCCACACTCCTGGCATGCTCCCTGACACGTTTTCCGGAGGTATAGGTCGGGAAGCGAGCTCGTTGGAGGGAGAACTGTGGTGCGACCCAAAACGGTCCAAAAGATGGCCGAAGCTTCCAACGAGTGGCGAACGCTCGTCCGGTGTCAGAAACCACTGGAAATGCACTTGCAGCGAAGGAAACGGGCTGAGCTCGAGGACTTCCGGTGCTCGTCCCAAGAAAACGCGAGCGGGAATGCCCCGGACTCAGTTTTCTCGTCCTGGGGTAAAAAGCGGTCCCCCGACGGTTTCTTCCCTTTGCTCCGTATTGGTCATAAGTCTTTCGATCTTCGGGTCTCGTGCTCCGAGGACTTCAACCCACACTCCTGGCATGCTCCCTGACCCGTTTTCCGGAGGTATAGGTCGGGAAGCGAGCTCGTTGGAGGGAGAACTGTGGTGCGACCCAAAACGGTCCAAAAGATGGCCGAAGCTTCCAACGAGTGGCGAACGCTCGTCCGGTGTCAGAAACCACTGGAAATGCACTTGCAGCGAAGGAAACGGGCTGAGCTCGAGGACTTCCGGTGCTCGTCCCAAGAAAACGCGAGCGGGGAATGCCCCGGACTCAGTTTTCTCGTCCTGGGGTAAAAAGCGGTCCCCCGACGGTTTCTTCCCTTTGCTCCGTATTGGTCATAAGTCTTTCGATCTTCGGGTCTCGTGCTCCGAGGACTTCAACCCACACTCCTGGCATGCTCCCTGACACGTTTTCCGGAGGTATAGGTCGGGAAGCGAGCTCGTTGGAGGGAGAACTGTGGTGCGACCCAAAACGGTCCAAAAGATGGCCGAAGCTTCCAACGAGTGGCGAACGCTCGTCCGGTGTCAGAAACCACTGGAAATGCACTTGCAGCGAAGGAAACGGGCTGAGCTCGAGGACTTCCGGTGCTCGTCCCAAGAAAACGCGAGCGGGAATGCCCCGGACTCAGTTTTCTCGTCCTGGGGTAAAAAGCGGTCCCCCGACGGTTTCTTCCCTTTGCTCCGTATTGGTCATAAGTCTTTCGATCTTCGGGTCTCGTGCTCCGAGGACTTCAACCCACACTCCTGGCATGCTCCCTGACACGTTTTCCGGAGGTATAGGTCGGGAAGCGAGCTCGTTGGAGGGAGAACTGTGGTGCGACCCAAAACGGTCCAAAAGATGGCCGAAGCTTCCAACGAGTGGCGAACGCTCGTCCGGTGTCAGAAACCACTGGAAATGCACTTGCAGCGAAGGAAACGGGCTGAGCTCGAGGACTTCCGGTGCTCGTCCCAAGAAAACGCGAGCGGGAATGCCCCGGACTCAGTTTTCTCGTCCTGGGGTAAAAAGCGGTCCCCCGACGGTTTCTTCCCTTTGCTCCGTATTGGTCATAAGTCTTTCGATCTTCGGGTCTCGTGCTCCGAGGACTTCAACCCACACTCCTGGCATGCTCCCTGACACGTTTTCCGGAGGTATAGGTCGGGAAGCGAGCTCGTTGGAGGGAGAACTGTGGTGCGACCCAAAACGGTCCAAAAGATGGCCGAAGCTTCCAACGAGTGGCGAACGCTCGTCCGGTGTCAGAAACCACTGGAAATGCACTTGCAGCGAAGGAAACGGGCTGAGCTCGAGGACTTCCGGTGCTCGTCCCAAGAAAACGCGAGCGGGAATGCCCGGACTCAGTTTTCTCGTCCTGGGGTAAAAAGCGGTCCCCCGACGGTTTCTTCCCTTTGCTCCGTATTGGTCATAAGTCTTTCGATCTTCGGGTCTCGTGCTCCGAGGACTTCAACCCACACTCCTGGCATGCTCCCTGACACGTTTTCCGGAGGTATAGGTCGGGAAGCGAGCTCGTTGGAGGGAGAACTGTGGTGCGACCCAAAACGGTCCAAAAGATGGCCGAAGCTTCCAACGAGTGGCGAACGCTCGTCCGGTGTCAGAAACCACTGGAAATGCACTTGCAGCGAAGGAAACGGGCTGAGCTCGAGGACTTCCGGTGCTCGTCCCAAGAAAACGCGAGCGGGAATGCCCCGGACTCAGTTTTCTCGTCCTGGGGTAAAAAGCGGTCCCCCGACGGTTTCTTCCCTTTGCTCCGTATTGGTCATAAGTCTTTCGATCTTCGGGTCTCGTGCTCCGAGGACTTCAACCCACACTCCTGGCATGCTCCCTGACACGTTTTCCGGAGGTATAGGTCGGGAAGCGAGCTCGTTGGAGGGAGAACTGTGGTGCGACCCAAAACGGTCCAAAAGATGGCCGAAGCTTCCAACGAGTGGCGAACGCTCGTCCGGTGTCAGAAACCACTGGAAATGCACTTGCAGCGAAGGAAACGGGCTGAGCTCGAGGACTTCCGGTGCTCGTCCCAAGAAAACGCGAGCGGGAATGCCCCGGACTCAGTTTTCTCGTCCTGGGGTAAAAAGCGGTCCCCCGACGGTTTCTTCCCTTTGCTCCGTATTGGTCATAAGTCTTTCGATCTTCGGGTCTCGTGCTCCGAGGACTTCAACCCACACTCCTGGCATGCTCCCTGACACGTTTTCCGGAGGTATAGGTCGGGAAGCGAGCTCGTTGGAGGGAGAACTGTGGTGCGACCCAAAACGGTCCAAAAGATGGCCGAAGCTTCCAACGAGTGGCGAACGCTCGTCCGGTGTCAGAAACCACTGGAAATGCACTTGCAGCGAAGGAAACGGGCTGAGCTCGAGGACTTCCGGTGCTCGTCCCAAGAAAACGCGAGCGGGAATGCCCCGGACTCAGTTTTCTCGTCCTGGGGTAAAAAGCGGTCCCCCGACGGTTTCTTCCCTTTGCTCCGTATTGGTCATAAGTCTTTCGATCTTCGGGTCTCGTGCTCCGAGGACTTCAACCCACACTCCTGGCATGCTCCCTGACACGTTTTCCGGAGGTATAGGTCGGGAAGCGAGCTCGTTGGAGGGAGAACTGTGGTTCGACCCAAAACGGTCCAAAAGATGGCCGAAGCTTCCAACGAGCGGCGAACGCTCGTCCGGTGTCAGAAACCACTGGAAATGCACTTGCAGCGAAGGAAACGGGCTGAGCTCGAGGACTTCCGGTGCTCGTCCCAAGAAAACGCGAGCGGGAATGCCCCGGACTCAGTTTTCTCGTCCTGGGGTAAAAAGCGGTCCCCCGACGGTTTCTTCCCTTTGCTCCGTATTGGTCATAAGTCTTTCGATCTTCGGGTCTCGTGCTCCGAGGACTTCAACCCAGACACCTGGCATGATCCCTGACACGTTTTCCGGAGGTATAGGTCGGGAAGCGAGCTCGTTGGAGGGAGAACTGTGGTGCGACCCAAAACGGTCCAAAAGATGGCCGAAGCTTCCAACGAGCGGCGAACGCTCGTCCGATGTCAGAAACCACTGGAAATGCACTTGCAGCGAAGGAAACGGGCTGAGCTCGAGGACTTCCGGTGCTCGTCCCAAGAAAACGCGAGCGGGAATGCCCCGGACTCAGTTTTCTCGTCCTGGGGTAAAAAGCGGTCCCCCGACGGTTTCTTCCCTTTGCTCCGTATTGGTCATAAGTCTTTCGATCTTCGGGTCTCGTGCTCCGAGGACTTCAACCCACACTCCTGGCATGCTCCCTGACACGTTTTCCGGAGGTATAGGTCGGGAAGCGAGCTCGTTGGAGGGAGAACTGTGGTGCGACCCAAAACGGTCGAAAAGATGGCCGAAGCTTCCAACGAGTGGCGAACGCTCGTCCGGTGTCAGAAACCACTGGAAATGCACTTGCAGCGAAGGAAACGGGCTGAGCTCGAGGACTTCCGGTGCTCGTCCCAAGAAAACGCGAGAGGGAATGCCCCGGACTCAGTTTTCTCGTCCTGGGGTAAAAAGCGGTCCCCCGACGGTTTCTTCCCTTTGCTCCGTATTGGTCATAAGTCTTTCGATCTTCGGGTCTCGTGCTCCGAGGACTTCAACCCACACTCCTGGCATGCTCCCTGACACGTTTTCCGGAGGTATAGGTCGGGAAGCGAGCTCGTTGGAGGGAGAACTGTGGTGCGACCCAAAACGGTCCAAAAGATGGCCGAAGCTTCCAACGAGTGGCGAACGCTCGTCCGGTGTCAGAAACCACTGGAAATGCACTTGCAGCGAAGGAAACGGGCTGAGCTCGAGGACTTCCGGTGCTCGTCCCAAGAAAACGCGAGCGGGAATGCCCCGGACTCAGTTTTCTCGTCCTGGGGTAAAAAGCGGTCCCCCGACGGTTTCTTCCCTTTGCTCCGTATTGGTCATAAGTCTTTCGATCTTCGGGTCTCGTGCTCCGAGGACTTCAACCCACACTCCTGGCATGCTCCCTGACACGTTTTCCGGAGGTATAGGTCGGGAAGCGAGCTCGTTGGAGGGAGAACTGTGGTGCGACCCAAAACGGTTCAAAAGATGGCCGAAGCTTCCAACGAGTGGCGAACGCTCTTCCGGTGTCAGAAACCACTGGAAATGCACTTGCAGCGAAGGAAACGGGCTGAGCTCGAGGACTTCCGGTGCTCGTCCCAAGAAAACGCGAGCGGGAGTGCCCCGGACTCAGTTTTCTCGTCCTGGGGTAAAAAGCGGTCCCCCGACGGTTTCTTCCCTTTGTTCCGTATTGGTCATAAGTCTTTCGATCTTCGGGTCTCGTGCTCCGAGGACTTCAACCCACACTCCTGGCATGCTCCCTGACACGTTTTCCGGAGGTATAGGTCGGGAAGCGAGCTCGTTGGAGGGAGAACTGTGGTGCGACCCAAAACGGTCCAAAAGATGGCCGAAGCTTCCAACGAGCGGCGAACGCTCGTCCGGTGTCAGAAACCACTGGAAATGCACTTGCAGCGAAGGAAACGGGCTGAGCTCGAGGACTTCCGGTGCTCGTCCCAAGAAAACGCGAGCGGGAATGCCCCGGACTCAGTTTTCTCGTCCTGGGGTAAAAAGCGGTCCCTCGACGGTTTCTTCCCTTTGCTCCGTATTGGTCATAAGTCTTTCGATCTTCGGGTCTCGTGCTCCGAGGACTTCAACCCACACTCCTGGCATGCTCCCTCACACGTTTTCCGGAGGTATAGGTCGGGAAGCGAGCTCGTTGGAGGGAGAACTGTGGTGCGACCCAAAACGGTCCAAAAGATGGCCGAAGCTTCCAACGAGTGGCGAACGCTCGTCCGGTGTCAGAAACCACTGGAAATGCACTTGCAGCGAAGGAAACGGGCTGAGCTCGAGGACTTCCGGTGCTCGTCCCAAGAAAACGCGAGCGGGAATGCCCCGGACTCAGTTTTCTCGTCCTGGGGTAAAAAGCGGTCCCCCGACGGTTTCTTCCCTTTGCTCCGTATTGGTCATAAGTCTTTCGATCTTCGGGTCTCGTGCTCCGAGGACTTCAACCCACACTCCTGGCATGCTCCCTGACACGTTTTCCGGAGGTATAGGTCGGGAAGCGAGCTCGTTGGAGGGAGAACTGTGGTGCGACCCAAAACGGTCCAAAAGATGGCCGAAGCTTCCAACGAGTGGCGAACGCTCGTCCGGTGTCAGAAACCACTGGAAATGCACTTGCAGCGAAGGAAACGGGCTGAGCTCGAGGACTTCCGGTGCTCGTCCCAAGAAAACGCGAGCGGGAATGCCCCGGACTCAGTTTTCTCGTCCTGGGGTAAAAAGCGGTCCCCCGACGGTTTCTTCCCTTTGCTCCGTATTGGTCATAAGTCTTTCGATCTTCGGGTCTCGTGCTCCGAGGACTTCAACCCACACTCCTGGCATGCTCCCTGACACGTTTTCCGGAGGTATAGGTCAGGAAGCGAGCTCGTTGGAGGGAGAACTGTGGTGCGACCCAAAACGGTCCAAAAGATGGCCGAAGCTTCCAACGAGTGGCGAACGCTCGTCCGGTGTCAGAAACCACTGGAAATGCACTTGCAGCGAAGGAAACGGGCTGAGCTCGAGGACTTCCGGTGCTCGTCCCAAGAAAACGCGAGCGGGAATGCCCCGGACTCAGTTTTCTCGTCCTGGGGTAAAAAGCGGTCCCCCGACGGTTTCTTCCCTTTGCTCCGTATTGGTCATAAGTCTTTCGATCTTCGGGTCTCGTGCTCCGAGGACTTCAACCCACACTCCTGGCATGCTCCCTGACACGTTTTCCGGAGGTATAGGTCGGGAAGCGAGCTCGTTGGAGGGAGAACTGTGGTGCGACCCAAAACGGTCCAAAAGATGGCCGAAGCTTCCAACGAGTGGCGAACGCTCGTCCGGTGTCAGAAACCACTGGAAATGCACTTGCAGCGAAGGAAACGGGCTGAGCTCGAGGACTTCCGGTGCTCGTCCCAAGAAAACGCGAGCGGGAATGCCCCTGACTCAGTTTTCTCGTCCTGGGGTAAAAAGCGGTCCCCCGACGGTTTCTTCCCTTTGCTCCGTATTGGTCATAAGTCTTTCGATCTTCGGGTCTCGTGCTCCGAGGACTTCAACCCACACTCCTGGCATGCTCCCTGACACGTTTTCCGGAGGTATAGGTCGGGAAGCGAGCTCGTTGGAGGGAGAACTGTGGTGCGACCCAAAACGGTCCAAAAGATGGCCGAAGCTTCCAACGAGTGGCGAACGCTCGTCCGGTGTCAGAAACCACTGGAAATGCACTTGCAGCGAAGGAAACGGGCTGAGCTCGAGGACTTCCGGTGCTCGTCCCAAGAAAACGCGAGCGGGAATGCCCCGGACTCAGTTTTCTCGTCCTGGGGTAAAAAGCGGTCCCCCGACGGTTTCTTCCCTTTGCTCCGTATTGGTCATAAGTCTTTCGATCTTCGGGTCTCGTGCTCCGAGGACTTCAACCCACACTCCTGGCATGCTCCCTGACACGTTTTCCGGAGGTATAGGTTGGGAAGCGAGCTCGTTGGAGGGAGAACTGTGGTGCGACCCAAAACGGTCCAAAAGATGGCCGAAGCTTCCAACGAGTGGCGAACGCTCGTCCGGTGTCAGAAACCACTGGAAATGCACTTGCAGCGAAGGAAACGGGCTGAGCTCGAGGACTTCCGGTGCTCGTCCCAAGAAAACGCGAGCGGGAATGCCCCGGACTCAGTTTTCTCGTCCTGGGGTAAAAAGCGGTCCCCCGACGGTTTCTTCCCTTTGCTCCGTATTGGTCATAAGTCTTTCGATCTTCGGGTCTCGTGCTCCGAGGACTTCAACCCACACTCCTGGCATGCTCCCTGACACGTTTTCCAGAGGTATAGGTCGGGAAGCGAGCTCGTTGGAGGGAGAACTGTGGTGCGACCCAAAACGGTCCAAAAGATGGCCGAAGCTTCCAACGAGTGGCGAACGCTCGTCCGGTGTCAGAAACCACTGGAGATGCACTTGCAGCGAAGGAAACGGGCTGAGCTCGAGGACTTCCGGTGCTCGTCCCAAGAAAACGCGAGCGGGAATGCCTCGGACTCAGTTTTCCCGTCCTGGGGTAAAAAGCGGTCCCCCGACGGTTTCTTCCCTTTGCTCCGTATTGGTCATAAGTCTTTCGATCTTCGGGTCTCGTGCTCCGAGGACTTCAACCCACACTCCTGGCATGCTCCCTGACACGTTTTCCGGAGGTATAGGTCGGGAAGCGAGCTCGTTGGAGGGAGAACTGTGGTGCGACCCAAAACGGTCCAAAAGATGGCCGAAGCTTCCAACGAGTGGCGAACGCTCGTCCGGTGTCAGAAACCACTGGAAATGCACTTGCAGCGAAGGAAACGGGCTGAGCTCGAGGACTTCCGGTGCTCGTCCCAAGAAAACGCGAGCGGGAATGCCCCGGACTCAGTTTTCTCGTCCTGGGGTAAAAAGCGGTCCCCCGACGGTTTCTTCCCTTTGCTCCGTATTGGTCATAAGTCTTTTGATCTTCGGGTCTCGTGCTCCGAGGACTTCAACCCACACTCCTGGCATGCTCCCTGACACGTTTTCCGGAGGTATAGGTCGGGAAGCGAGCTCGTTGGAGGGAGAACTGTGGTGCGACCCAAAACGGTCCAAAAGATGGCCGAAGCTTCCAACGAGTGGCGAACGCTCGTCCGGTGTCAGAAACCACTGGAAATGCACTTGCAGCGAAGGAAACGGGCTGAGCTCGAGGACTTCCGGTGCTCGTCCCAAGAAAACGCGAGCGGGAATGCCCCGGACTCAGTTTTCTCGTCCTGGGGTAAAAAGCGGTCCCCCGACGGTTTCTTCCCTTTGCTCCGTATTGGTCATAAGTCTTTCGATCTTCGGGTCTCGTGCTCCGAGGACTTCAACCCACACTCCTGGCATGCTCCCTGACACGTTTTCCGGAGGTATAGGTCGGGAAGCGAGCTCGTTGGAGGGAGAACTGTGGTGCGACCCAAAACGGTCCAAAAGATGGCCGAAGCTTCCAACGAGTGGCGAACGCTCGTCCGGTGTCAGAAACCACTGGAAATGCACTTGCAGCGTAGGAAACGGGCTGAGCTCGAGGACTTTCGGTGCTCGTCCCAAGAAAACGCGAGCGGGAATGCCCCGGACTCAGTTTTCTCGTCCTGGGGTAAAAAGCGGTCCCCCGACGGTTTCTTCCCTTTGCTCCGTATTGGTCATAAGTCTTTCGATCTTCGGGTCTCGTGCTCCGAGGACTTCAACCCACACTCCTGGCATGCTCCCTGACACGTTTTCCGGAGGTATAGGTCGGGAAGCGAGCTCGTTGGAGGGAGAACTGTGGTGCGACCCAAAACGGTCCAAAAGATGGCCGAAGCTTCCAACGAGTGGCGAACGCTCGTCCGGTGTCAGAAACCACTGGAAATGCACTTGCAGCGAAGGAAACGGGCTGAGCTCGAGGACTTCCGGTGCTCGTCCCAAGAAAACGAGAGCGGGAATGCCCCGGACTCAGTTTTCTCGTCCTAGGGTAAAAAGCGGTCCCCCGACGGTTTCTTCCCTTTGCTCCGTATTGGTCATAAGTCTTTCGATCTTCGGGTCTCGTGCTCCGAGGACTTCAACCCACACTCCTGGCATGCTCCCTGACACGTTTTCCGGAGGTATAGGTCGGGAAGCGAGCTCGTTGGAGGGAGAACTGTGGTGCGACCCAAAACGGTCCAAAAGATGGCCGAAGCTTCCAACGAGTGGCGAACGCTCGTCCGGTGTCAGAAACCACTGGAAATGCACTTGCAGCGAAGGAAACGGGCTGAGCTCGAAGACTTCCGGTGCTCGTCCCAAGAAAACGCGAGCGGGAATGCCCCGGACTCAGTTTTCTCGTCCTGGGGTAAAAAGCGGTCCCCCGACGGTTTCTTCCCTTTGCTCCGTATTGGTCATAAGTCTTTCGATCTTTGGGTCTCGTGCTCCGAGGACTTCAACCCACACTCCTGGCATGCTCCTTGACACGTTTTCCGGAGGTATAGGTCGGGAAGCGAGCTCGTTGGAGGGAGAACTGTGGTGCGATCCAAAACGGTCCAAAAGATGGCCGAAGCTTCCAACGAGTGGCGAACGCTCGTCCGGTGTCAGAAACCACTGGAAATGCACTTGCAGCGAAGGAAACGGGCTGAGCTCGAGGACTTCCGTTGCTCGTCCCAAGAAAACGCGAGCGGGAATGCCCCGGACTCAGTTTTCTCGTCCTGGGGTAAAAAGCGGTCCCCCGACGGTTTCTTCCCTTTGCTCCGTATTGGTCATAAGTCTTTCGATCTTCGGGTCTCGTGCTCCGAGGACTTCAACCCACACTCCTGGCATGCTTCCGGACACGTTTTCCGGAGGTATAGGTCGGGAAGCGAGCTCGTTGGAGGGAGAACTGTGGTGCGACCCAAAACGGTCCAAAAGATGGCCGAAGCTTCCAACGAGTGGCGAACGCTCGTCCGGTGTCAGAAACCACTGGAAATGCACTTGCAGCGAAGGAAACGGGCTGAGCTCGAGGACTTCCGGTGCTCGTCCCAAGAAAACGCGAGCGGGAATGCCCCGGACTCAGTTTTCTCGACCTGGGGTAAAAAGCGGTCCCCCGACGGTTTCTTCCCTTTGCTCCGTATTGGTCATAAGTCTTTCGGTCTTCGGGTCTCGTGCTCCGAGGACTTCAACCCACACTCCTGGCATGCTCCCTGACACGTTTTCCGGAGGTATAGGTCGGGAAGCGAGCTCGTTGGAGGGAGAACTGTGGTGCGACCCAAAACGGTCCAAAAGATGGTCGAAGCTTCCAACGAGTGGCGAACGCTCGTCCGGTGTCAGAAACCACTGGAAATGCACTTGCAGCGAAGGAAACGGGCCGAGCTCGAGGACTTCCGGTGCTCGTCCCAAGAAAACGCGAGCGGGAATGCCCCGGACTCAGTTTTCTCGTCCTGGGGTAAAAAGCGGTCCCCCGACGGTTTCTTCCCTTTGCTCTGTATTGGTCATAAGTCTTTCGATCTTCGGGTCTCGTGCTCCGAGGACTTCAACCCACACTCCTGGCATGCTCCCTGACACCTTTTCCGGAGGTATAGGTCGGGAAGCGAGCTCGTTGGAGGGAGAACTGTGGTGCGACCCAAAACGGTCCAAAAGATGGCCGAAGCTTCCAACGAGTGGCGAACGCTCGTCCGGTGTCAGAAACCACTGGAAATGCACTTGCAGCGAAGGAAACGGGCTGAGCTCGAGGACTTCCGGTGCTCGTCCCAAGAAAACGCGAGCGGGAATGCCCCGGACTCAGTTTTCTCGTCCTGGGGTAAAAAGCGGTCCCCCGACGGTTTCTTCCCTTTGCTCTGTATTGGTCATAAGTCTTTCGATCTTCGGGTCTCGTGCTCCGAGGACTTCAACCCACACTCCTGGCATGCTCCCTGACACGTTTTCCGGAGGTATAGGTCGGGAAGCGGGCTCGTTGGAGGGAGAACTGTGGTGCGACCCAAAACGGTCCAAAAGATGGCCGAAGCTTCCAACGAGTGGCGAACGCTCGTCCGGTGTCAGAAACCACTGGAAATGCACTTGCAGCGAAGGAAACGGGCTGAGCTCGAGGACTTCCGGTGCTCGTCCCAAGAAAACGCGAGCGGGAATGCCCCGGACTCAGTTTTCTCGTCCTGGGGTAAAAAGCGGTCCCCCGACGGTTTCTTCCCTTTGCTCCGTATTGGTCATAAGTCTTTCGATCTTCGGGTCTCGTGCTCCGAGGACTTCAACCCACACTCCTGGCATGCTCCCTGACACGTTTTCCGGAGGTATAGGTCGGGAAGCGAGCTCGTTGGAGGGAGAACTGTGGTGCGACCCAAAACGGTCCAAAAGATGGCCGAAGCTTCCAACGAGCGGCGAACGCTCGTCCGGTGTCAGAAACCACTGGAAATGCACTTGCAGCGAAGGAAACGGTCTGAGCTCGAGGACTTCCGGTGCTCATCCCAAGAAAACGCGAGCGGGAATGCCCCGGACTCAGTTTTCTCGTCCTGGGGTAAAAAGCGGTCCCCCGACGGTTTCTTCCCTTTGCTCCGTATTGGTCATAAGTCTTTCGATCTTCGGGTCTCGTGCTCCGAGGACTTCAACCCACACTCCTGGCATGCTCCCTGACACGTTTTCCGGAGGTATAGGTCGGGAAGCGAGCTCGTTGGAGGGAGAACTGTGTTGCGACCCAAAACGGTCCAAAAGATGGCCGAAGCTTCCAACGAGTGGCGAACGCTCGTCCGGTGTCAGAAACCACTGGAAATGCACTTGCAGCGAAGGAAACGGGCTGAGCTCGAGGACTTCCGGTGCTCGTCCCAAGAAAACGCGAGCGGGAATGCCCCGGACTCAGTTTTCTCGTCCTGGGGTAAAAAGCGGTCCCCCGACGGTTTCTTCCCTTTGCTCCGTATTGGTCATAAGTCTTTCGATCTTCGGGTCTCGTGCTCCGAGGACTTCAACCCACACTCCTGGCATGCTCCCTGACACGTTTTCCGGAGGTATAGGTCGGGAAGCGAGCTCGTTGGAGGGAGAACTGTGGTGCGACCCAAAACGGTCCAAAAGATGGCCGAAGCTTCCAACGAGTGGCGAACGCTCGTCCGGTGTCAGAAACCACTGTAAATGCACTTGCAGCGAAGGAAACGGGCTGAGCTCGAGGACTTCCGGTGCTCGTCCCAAGAAAACGCGAGCGGGAATGCCCCGGACTCAGTTTTCTCGTCCTGGGGTAAAAAGCGGTCCCCCGACGGTTTCTTCCCTTTGCTCCGTATTGGTCATAAGTCTTTCGATCTTCGGGTCTCGTGCTCCGAGGACTTCAACCCACACTCCTGGCATGCTCCCTGACACGTTTTCCGGAGGTATAGGTCGGGAAGCGAGCTCGTTGGAGGGAGAACTGTGGTTCGACCCAAAACGGTCCAAAAAATGGCCGAAGCTTCCAACGAGTGGCGAACGCTCGTCCGGTGTCAGAAACCACTGGGAATGCACTTGCAGCGAAGGAAACGGGCTGAGCTCGAGGACTTCCGGTGCTCGTCCCAAGAAAACGCGAGCGGGAATGCCCCGGACTCAGTTTTCTCGTCCTGGGGTAAAAAGCGGTCCCCCGACGGTTTCTTCCCTTTGCTCCGTATTGGTCATAAGTCTTTCGATCTTCGGGTCTCGTGCTCCGAGGACTTCAACCCACACTCCTGGCATGCTCCCTGACACGTTTTCCGGAGGTATAGGTCGGGAAGCGAGCTCGTTGGAGGGAGAACTGTGGTGCGACCCAAAACGGTCTAAAAGATGGCCGAAGCTTCCAACGAGTGGCGAACGCTCGTCCGGTGTCAGAAACCACTGGAAATGCACTTGCAGCGAAGGAAACGGGCCGAGCTCGAGGACTTCCGGTGCTCGTCCCAAGAAAACGCGAGCGGGAATGCCCCGGACTCAGTTTTCTCGTCCTGGGGTAAAAAGCGGTCCCCCGACGGTTTCTTCCCTTTGCTCCGTATTGGTCATAAGTCTTTCGATCTTCGGGTCTCGTGCTCCGAGGACTTCAACCCACACTCCTGGCATGCTCCCTCACACGTTTTCCGGAGGTATAGGTCGGGAAGCGAGCTCGTTGGAGGGAGAACTGTGGTGCGACCCAAAACGGTCCAAAAGATGGCCGAAGCTTCCAACGAGTGGCGAACGCTCGTCCGGTGTCAGAAACCACTGGAAATGCACTTGCAGCGAAGGAAACGGGCCGAGCTCGAGGACTTCCGGTGCTCGTCCCAAGAAAACGCGAGCGGGAATGCCCCGGACTCAGTTTTCTCGTCCTGGGGTAAAAAGCGGTCCCCCGACGGTTTCTTCCCTTTGCTCCGTATTGGTCATAAGTCTTTCGATCTTCGGGTCTCGTGCTCCGAGGACTTCAACCCACACTCCTGGCATGCTCCCTGACACGTTTTCCGGAGGTATAGGTCGGGAAGCGAGCTCGTTGGAGGGAGAACTGTGGTGCGACCCAAAACGGTCCAAAAGATGGTCGAAGCTTCCAACGAGTGGCGAACGCTCGTCCGGTGTCAGAAACCACTGGAAATGCACTTGCAGGGAAGGAAACGGGCCGAGCTCGAGGACTTCCGGTGCTCGTCCCAAGAAAACGCGAGCGGGAATGCCCCGGACTCAGTTTTCTCGTCCTGGGGTAAAAAGCGGTCCCCCGACGGTTTCTTCCCTTTGCTCCGTATTGGTCATAAGTCTTTCGATCTTCGGGTCTCGTGCTCCAAGGACTTCAACCCACAGTCCTGGCATGCTCCCTGACACGTTTTCCGGAGGTATAGGTCGGGAAGCGAGCTCGTTGGAGGGAGAACTGTGGTGCGACCCAAAACGGTCCAAAAGATGGCCGAAGCTTCCAACGAGTGGCGAACGCTCGTCCGGTGTCAGAAACCACTGGAAATGCACTTGCAGCGAAGGAAACGGGCCAAGCTCGAGGACTTCCGGTGCTCGTCCCAAAAAAACGCGAGCGGGAATGCCCCGGACTCAGTTTTCTCGTCCTGGGGTAAAAA
Source organism: Cucumis melo (assembly GCF_025177605.1). NCBI lineage: Eukaryota > Viridiplantae > Streptophyta > Magnoliopsida > Cucurbitales > Cucurbitaceae > Cucumis > Cucumis melo. The sequence continues at coordinate 16,505 of NW_026123830.1, forward strand.
GCGGTCCCCCGACGGTTTCTTCCCTTTGCTCCGTATTGGTCATAAGTCTTTCGACCTTCGGGTCTCGTGCTCCGAGGACTTCAACCCACACTCCTGGCATGCTCCCTGACACGTTTTCCGGAGGTATAGGTCGGGAAGCGAGCTCGTTGGAGGGAGAACTGTGGTGCGACCCAAAACGGTCCAAAAGATGGCCGAAGCTTCCAACGAGTGGCGAACGCTCGTCCGGTGTCAGAAACCACTGGAAATGCACTTGCAGCGAAGGAAACGGGCCGAGCTCGAGGACTTCCGGTGCTCGTCCCAAGAAAACGCGAGCGGGAATGCCCCGGACTCAGTTTTCTCGTCCTGGGGTAAAAAGCGGTCCCCCGACGGTTTCTTCCCTTTGCTCCGTATTGGTCATAAGTCTTTCGATCTTCGGGTCTCGTGCTCCGAGGACTTCAACCCACACTTCTGGCATGCTCCCTGACACGTTTTCCGGAGGTATAGGTCGGGAAGCGAGCTCGTTGGAGGGAGAACTGTGGTGCGACCCAAAACGATCCAAAAGATGGCCGAGGCTTCCAACGAGTGGCGAACGCTCGTCCGGTGTCAGAAACCACTGGAAATGCACTTGCAGCGAAGGAAACGGGCCGAGCTCGAGGACTTCCGGTGCTCGTCCCAAGAAAACGCGAGCGGGAATGCCCCGGACTCAGTTTTCTCGTCCTGGGATAAAAAGCGGTCCCCCGACGGTTTCTTCCCTTTGCTCCGTATTGGTCATAAGTCTTTCGATCTTCGGGTCTCGTGCTCTGAGGACTTTAACCCACACTCCTGGCATGCTCCCTGACACGTTTTCCGGAGGTATAGGTCGGGAAGCGAGCTCGTTGGAGGGAGAACTGTGGTGCGACCCAAAACGGTCCAAAAGATGGCCGAAGCTTCCAACGAGTGGCGAACGCTCGTCCGGTGTCAGAAACCACTGGAAATGCACTTGCAGCGAAGGAAACGGGCCGAGCTCGAGGACTTCCGGTGCTCGTCCCAAGAAAACGCGAGCGGGAATGCCCCGGACTCAGTTTTCTCGTCCTGGGGTAAAAAGCGGTCCCCCGACGGTTTCTTCCCTTTGCTCCGTATTGGTCATAAGTCTTTCGATCTTCGGGTCTCGTGCTCCGAGGACTTCAACCCACACTCCTGGCATGCTCCCTGACACGTTTTCCGGAGGTATAGGTCGGGAAGCGAGCTCGTTGGAGGGAGAACTGTGGTGCGACCCAAAACGGTCCAAAAGATGGTCGAAGCTTCCAACGAGTGGCGAACGCTCGTCCGGTGTCAGAAACCACTGGAAATGCACTTGCAGCGAAGGAAACGGGCCGAGCTCGAGGACTTCCGGTGCTCGTCCCAAGAAAACGCGAGCGGGAATGCCCCGGACTCAGTTTTCTCGTCCTGGGGTAAAAAGCGGTCCCCCGACGGTTTCTTCCCTTTGCTCCGTATTGGTCATAAGTCTTTCGATCTTCGGGTCTCGTGCTCCGAGGACTTGAACCCACACTCCTGGGATGCTCCCTGACACGTTTTCCGGAGGTATAGGTCGGGAAGCGAGCTCGTTGGAGGGAGAACTGTGGTGCGACCCAAAACGGTCCAAAAGATGGCCGAAGCTTCCAACGAGTGGCGAACGCTCGTCCGGTGTCAGAAACCACTGGAAATGCACTTGCAGCGAAGGAAACGGGCCGAGCTCGAGGACTTCCGGTGCTCGTCCCAAAAAAACGCGAGCGGGAATGCCCCGGACTCAGTTTTCTCGTCCTGGGGTAAAAAGCGGTCCCTCGACGGTTTCTTCCCTTTGCTCCGTATTGGTCATAAGTCTTTCGATCCTCGGGTCTCGTGCTCCGAGGACTTCAACCCACACTCCTGGCATGCTCCCTGACACGTTTTCCGGAGGTATAGGTCGGGAAGCGAGCTCGTTGGAGGGAGAACTGTGGTGCGACCCAAAACGGTCCAAAAGATGGCCGAAGCTTCCAACGAGTGGCGAACGCTCGTCCGGTGTCAGAAACCACTGGAAATGCACTTGCAGCGAAGGAAACGGGCCGAGCTCGAGGACTTCCGGTGCTCGTCCCAAGAAAACGCGAGCGGGAATGCCCCGGACTCAGTTTTCACGTCCTGGGGTAAAAAGCGGTCCCCCGACGATTTCTTCCCTTTGCTCCGTATTGGTCATAAGTCTTTCGATCTTCGGGTCTCGTGCTCCGAGGACTTCAACCCACACTTCTAGCATGCTCCCTGACACGTTTTCCGGAGGTATAGGTCGGGAAGCGAGCTCGTTGGAGGGAGAACTGTGGTGCGACCCAAAACGGTCCAAAAGATGGCCGAAGCTTCCAACGAGTGGCGAACGCTCGTCCGGTGTCAGAAACCACTGGAAATGCACTTGCAGCGAAGGAAACGGGCCGAGCTCGAGGACTTCCGGTGCTCGTCCCAAGAAAACGCGAGCGGGAATGCCCCGGACTCAGTTTTCTCGTCCTGGGGTAAAAAGCGGTCCCCCGACGGTTTCTTCCCTTTGCTCCGTATTGGTCATAAGTCTTTCGATCTTCGGGTCTCGTGCTCTGAGGACTTCAACCCACACTCTTGGCATGCTCCCTGACACGTTTTCCGGAGGTATAGGTCGGGAAGCGAGCTCGTTGGAGGGAGAACTGTGGTGCGACCCAAAACGGTCCAAAAGATGGCCGAAGCTTCCAACGAGTGGCGAACGCTCGTCCGGTGTCAGAAACCACTGGAAATGCACTTGCAGCGAAGGAAACGGGCCGAGCTCGAGGACTTCCGGTGCTCGTCCCAAGAAAACGCGAGCGGGAATGCCCCAGACTCAGTTTTCTCGTCCTGGGGTAAAAAGCGGTCCCCCGACGGTTTCTTCCCTTTGCTCCGTATTGGTCATAAGTCTTTCGATCTTCGGGTCTCGTGCTCCGAGGACTTCAACCCACACTCCTGGCATGCTCCCTGACACGTTTTCCGGAGGTATAGGTCGGGAAGCGAGCTCGTTGGAGGGAGAACTGTGGTGCGACCCAAAACGGTCCAAAAGATGGCCGAAGCTTCCAACGAGTGGCGAACGCTCGTCCGGTGTCAGAAACCACTGGAAATGCACTTGCAGCGAAGGAAACGGGCCGAGCTCGAGGACTTCCGGTGCTCGTCCCAAGAAAACGCGAGCGGGAATGCCCCGGACTCAGTTTCCTCGTCCTGGGGAAAAAGCGGTCCCCCGACGGTTTCTTCCCTTTGCTCCGTATTGGTCATAAGTCTTTCGATCTTCGGGTCTCGTGCTCCGAGGACTTCAACCCACACTCCTGGCATGCTCCCTGACACGTTTTCCGGAGGTATAGGTCGGGAAGCGAGCTCGTTGGAGGGAGAACTGTGGTGCGACCCAAAACGGTCCAAAAGATGGCCGAAGCTTCCAACGAGTGGCGAACGCTCGTCCGGTGTCAGAAACCACTGGAAATGCACTTGCAGCGAAGGAAACGGGCCGAGCTCGAGGACTTCCGGTGCTCGTCCCAAGAAAACGCGAGCGGGAATGCCCCGGACTCAGTTTTCTCGTCCTGGGGTAAAAAGCGGTCCCCCGACGGTTTCTTCACTTTGCTCCGTATTGGTCATAAGTCTTTCGATCTTCGGGTCTCGTGCTCCGAGGACTTCAACCCACACTCCTGGCATGCTCCCTGACACGTTTTCCGGAGGTATAGGTCGGGAAGCGAGCTCGTTGGAGGGAGAACTGTGGTGCGACCCAAAACGGTCCAAAAGATGGCCGAAGCTTCCAACGAGTGGCGAACGCTCGTCCGGTGTCAGAAACCACTGGAAATGCACTTGCAGCGAAGGAAACAGGCCGAGCTCGAGGACTTCCGGTGCTCGTCCCAAGAAAACGCGAGCGGGAATGCCCCGGACTCAGTTTTCTCGTCCTGGGGTAAAAAGCGGTCCCCCGACGGTTTCTTCCCTTTGCTCCGTATTGGTCATAAGTCTTTCGATCTTCGGGTCTCGTGCTCCGAGGACTTCAACCCACACTCCTGGCATGCTCCCTGACACGTTTTCCGGAGGTATAGGTCGGGAAGCGAGCTCGTTGGAGGGAGAATTGTGGTGCGACCCAAAACGGTCCAAAAGATGGCCGAAGCTTCCAACGAGTGGCGAACGCTCGTCCGGTGTCAGAAACCACTGGAAATGCACTTGCAGCGAAGGAAACGGGCCGAGCTCGAGGACTTCCGGTGCTCGTCCCAAGAAAACGCTAGCGGGAATGCCCCGGACTCAGTTTTCTCGTCCTGGGGTAAAAAGCGGTCCCCCGACGGTTTCTTCCCTTTGCTCCGTATTGGTCATAAGTCTTTCGATCTTCGGGTCTCGTGCTCCGAGGACTTCAACCCACACTCCTGGCATGCTCCCTGACACGTTTTCCGGAGGTATAGGTCGGGAAGCGAGCTCGTTGGAGGGAGAACTGTGGTGCGACCCAAAACGGTCCAAAAGATGGCCGAAGCTTCCAACGAGTGGCGAACGCTCGTCCGGTGTCAGAAACCACTGGAAATGCACTTGCAGCGAAGGAAACGGGCGGAGCTCGAGGACTTCCGGTGCTTGTCTCAAGAAAACGCGAGCGGGAATGCCCCGGACTCAGTTTTCTCGTCCTGGGGTAAAAAGCGGTCCCCCGACGGTTTCTTCCCTTTGCTCCGTATTGGTCATAAGTCTTTCGATCTTCGGGTCTCGTGCTCCGAGGACTTCAACCCACACTCCTGGCATGCTCCCTGACACGTTTTCCGGAGGTATAGGTCGGGAAGCGAGCTCGTTGGAGGGAGAACTGTGGTGCGACCCAAAACGGTCCAAAAGATGGCCGAAGCTTCCAACGAGTGGCGAACGCTCGTCCGGTGTCAGAAACCACTGGAAATGCACTTGCAGCGAAGGAAACGAGCCGAGCTCGAGGACTTCCGGTGCTCGTCCCAAGAAAACGCGAGCGGGAATGCCCCGGACTCAGTTTTCTCGTCCTGGGGTAAAAAGCGGTCCCCCGACGGTTTCTTCCCTTTGCTCCGTATTGGTCATAAGTCTTTCGATCTTCGGGTCTCGTGCTCCGAGGACTTCAACCCACACTCCTGGCATGCTCCCTGACACGTTTTCCGGAGGTATAGGTCGGGAAGCGAGCTCGTTGGAGGGAGAACTGTGGTGCGACCCAAAACGGTCCAAAAGATGGCCGAAGCTTCCAACGAGTGGCGAACGCTCGTCCGGTGTCAGAAACCACTGGAAATGCACTTGCAGCGAAGGAAACGGGCCGAGCTCGAGGACTTCCGGTGCTCGTCCCAAGAAAACGCGAGCGGGAATGCCCCGGACTCAGTTTTCTCGTCCTGGGGTAAAAAGCGGTCCCCCGACGGTTTCTTCCCTTTGCTCCGTATTGGTCATAAGTCTTTCGATCTTCGGGTCTCGTGCTCCGAGGACTTCAACCCACACTCCTGGCATGCTCCCTGACACGTTTTCCGGAGGTATAGGTCGGGAAGCGAGCTCGTTGGAGGGAGAACTGTGGTGCGACCCAAAACGGTCCAAAAGATGGCCGAAGCTTCCAACGAGTGGCGAACGCTCGTCCGGTGTCAGAAACCACTGGAAATGCACTTGCAGCGAAGGAAACGGGCTGAGCTCGAGGACTTCTGGTGCTCGTCCCAAGAAAACGCGAGCGGGAATGCCCCGGACTCAGTTTTCTCGTCCTGGGGTAAAAAGCGGTCCCCCGACGGTTTCTTCCCTTTGCTCCGTATTGGTCATAAGTCTTTCGATCTTCGGGTCTCGTGCTCCGAGGACTTCAACCCACACTCCTGGCATGCTCCTTGACACGTTTTCCGGAGTTATAGGTCGGGAAGCGAGCTCGTTGGAGGGAGAACTGTGGTGCGACCCAAAACGGTCCAAAAGATGGCCGAAGCTTCCAACGAGTGGCGAACGCTCGTCCTGTGTCAGAAACCACTGGAAATGCACTTGCAGCGAAGGAAACGGGCTGAGCTCGAGGACTTCCGGTGCTCGTCCCAAGAAAACGCGAGCGGGAATGCCCTGGACTCAGTTTTCTCGTCCTGGAGTAAAAAGCGGTCCCCCGACGGTTTCTTCCCTTTGCTCCGTATTGGTCATAAGTTTTTCGATCTTCGGGTCTCGTGCTCCGAGGACTTCAACCCACACTCCTGGCATGCTCCCTGACACGTTTTCCGGAGGTATAGGTCGGGAAGCGAGCTCGTTGGAGGGAGAACTGTGGTGCGACCCAAAACGGTCCAAAAGATGGCCGAAGCTTCCAACGAGTGGCGAACGCTCGTCCGGTGTCAGAAACCACTGGAAATGCACTTGCAGCGAAGGAAACGGGCGGAGCTCGAGGACTTCCGGTGCTTGTCTCAAGAAAACGCGAGCGGGAATGCCCCGGACTCAGTTTTCTCGTCCTGGGGTAAAAAGCGGTCCCCCGACGGTTTCTTCCCTTTGCTCCGTATTGGTCATAAGTCTTTCGATCTTCGGGTCTCGTGCTCCGAGGACTTCAACCCACCCTCCTGGCATGCTCCCTGACACGTTTTCCGGAGGTATAGGTTGGGAAGCGAGCTCGTTGGAGGGTGAACTGTGGTGCGACCCAAAACGGTCCAAAAGATGGCCGAAGCTTCCAACGAGTGGCGAACGCTCGTCCGGTGTCAGAAACCACTGGAAATGCACTTGCAGCGAAGGAAACGGGCTGAGCTCGAGGACTTCCGGTGCTCGTCCCAAAAAAACGCGAGCGGGAATGCCCCGGACTCAGTTTTCTCGTCCTGGGGTAAATAGCGGTCCCCCGACGGTTTATTCCCTTTGCTCCGTATTGGTCATAAGTCTTTCGATCTTCGGGTCTCGTGCTCCGAGGATTTCAACCCACACTCCTGGGATGCTCCCTGATACGTTTTCGGGAGGTATAGGTCGGGAAGCGAGCTCGTTGGAGGGAGAACTGTGGTGCGACCCAAAACGGTCCAAAAGATGGCCGAAGCTTCCAACGAGTGGCGAACGCTCGTCCGGTGTCAGAAACCACTGGAAATGCACTTGCAGCGAAGGAAACGGGCTGAGCTCGAGGACTTCCGGTGCTCGTCCCAAGAAAACGCGAGCGGGAATGCCCCGGACTCAGTTTTCTCGTCCTTGGGTAAAAAGCGGTCCCCCGACGGTTTCTTCCCTTTGCTCCGTATTGGTCATAAGTCTTTCGATCTTCGGGTCTCGTGCTCCGAGGACTTCAACCCACACTCCTGGCATGCTCCCTGACACGTTTTCCGGAGGTATAGGTCGGGAAGCGAGCTCGTTGGAGGGAGAACTGTGGTGCGACCCAAAACGGTCCAAAAGATGGCCGAAGCTTCCAACGAGTGGCGAACGCTCGTCCGGTGTCAGAAACCACTGGAAATGCACTTGCAGCGAAGGAAACGGGCGGAGCTCGAGGACTTCCGATGCTCGTCCCAAGAAAACGCGAGCGGGAATGCTCCGGACTCAGTTTTCTCGTCCTGGGGTAAAAAGCGGTCCCCCGACGGTTTCTTCCCTTTGCTCCGTATTGGTCATAAGTCTTTCGATCTTCAGGTCTCGTGCTCCGAGGACTTCAACCCACACTCCTGGCATGCTCCCTGACACGTTTTCCGGAGGTATAGGTCGGGAAGCGAGCTCGTTGGAGGGAGAACTGTGGTGCGACCCAAAACGGTCCAAAATATGGCCGAAGCTTCCAACGAGTGGCGAACGCTCGTCCGGTGTCAGAAACCACTGGAAATGCACTTGCAGTGAAGGAAACGGGCTGAGCTCGAGGACTTCCGATGCTCGTCCCAAGAAAACGCGAGCGGGAATGCCCCGGACTCAGTTTTCTCGTCCTGGGGTAAAAAGCGGTCCCCCGACGGTTTCTTCCCTTTGCTCCGTATTGGTCATAAGTCTTTCGATCTTCGGGTCTCGTGCTCCGAGGACTTCAACCCACACTCCTGGCATGCTCCCTGACACGTTTTCCGGAGGTATAGGTCGGGAAGCGAGCTCGTTGGAGGGAGAACTGTGGTGCGACCCAAAACGGTCCAAAAGATGGCCGAAGCTTCCACCGAGTGGCGAACGCTCGTCCGGTGTCAGAAACCACTGGAAATGCACTTGCAGCGAAGGAAACGGGCGGAGCTCGAGGACTTCCAGTGCTCGTCCCAAGAAAACGCGAGCGGGAATGCCCCGGACTCAGTTTTCTCGTCCTGGGGTAAAAAGCGGTCCCCCGACGGTTTCTTCCCTTTGCTCCGTATTGGTCATAAGTCTTTCGATCTTTGGGTCTCGTGCTCCGAGGACTTCAACCCACACTCCTGGCATGCTCCCTGACACGTTTTCCGGAGGTATAGGTCAGGAAGCGAGCTCGTTGGAGGGAGAACTGTGGTGCGACCCAAAACGGTCCAAAAGATGGCCGAAGCTTCCAACGAGAGGCGAACGCTCGTCCGGTGTCAGAAACCACTGGAAATGCACTTGCAGCGAAGGAAACGGCCTGAGCTCGAGGACTTCCGGTGCTCGTCCCAAGAAAACGCGAGCGGGAATGCCCCGGTCTCAGTTTCTCGTCCTGGGGTAAAAAGCGGTCCCCCGACGGTTTCTTCCCTTTGCTCCGTATTGGTCATAAGTCTTTCGATCTTCGGGTCTCGTGCTCCGAGGACTTCAACCCACACTCCTGGCATGCTCCCTGACACGTTTTCTGGAGGTATAGGTTGGGAAGCGAGCTCGTTGGAGGGTGAACTGTGGTGCGACCCAAAACAGTCCAAAAGATGGCCGAAGCTTCCAACGAGTGGCGAACGCTCGTCCGGTGTCAGAAACCACTGGAAATGCACTTGCAGCGAAGGAAACGGGCTGAGCTCGAGGACTTCTGGTGCTCGTCCCAAAAAAACGCGAGCGGGAATGCCCCGGACTCAGTTTTCTCGTCCTGGGGTAAATAGCGGTCCCCCGACGGTTTATTCCCTTTGCTCCGTATTGGTCATAAGTCTTTCGATCTTCGGGTCTCGTGCTCCGAGGACTTCAACCCACACTCCTGGCATGCTCCCTGACACGTTTTCCGGAGGTATAGGTCGGGAAGCGAGCTCGTTGGAGGGAGAACTGTGGTGCGACCCAAAACGGTCCAAAAGATGGCCGAAGCTTCCAACGAGTGGCGAACGCTCGTCCGGTGTCAGAAACCACTGTAAATGCACTTGCAGCGAAGGAAACGGGCGGAGCTCGAGGACTTCCGGTGCTCGTCCCAAGAAAACGCGAGCGGGAATGCCCCGGACTCAGTTTTCTCGTCCTGGGGTAAAAAGCGGTCCCCCGACGGTTTCTTCCCTTTGCTCCGTATTGGTCATAAGTCTTTCGATCTTCGGGTCTCGTGCTCCGAGGACTTCAACCCACACTCCTGGCATGCTCCCTGACACGTTTTCCGGAGGTATAGGTCGGGAAGCGAGCTCGTTGGAGGGAGAACTGTGGTGCGACCCAAAACGGTCCAAAATATGGCCGAAGCTTCCAACGAGTGGCGAACGCTCGTCCGGTGTCAGAAACCACTGGAAATGCACTTGCAGCGAAGGAAACGGGCTGAGCTCGAGGACTTCCGATGCTCGTCCCAAGAAAACGCGAGCGGGAATGCCCCGGACTCAGTTTTCTCGTCCTGGGGTAAAAAGCGGTCCCCCGACGGTTTCTTCCCTTTGCTCCGTATTGGTCATAAGTCTTTCGATCTTCGGGTCTCGTGCTCCGAGGACTTCAACCCACACTCCTGGCATGCTCCCTGACACGTTTTCCGGAGGTATAGGTCGGGAAGCGAGCTCGTTGGAGGGAGAACTGTGGTGCGACCCAAAACGGTCCAAAAGATGGCCGAAGCTTCCACCGAGTGGCGAACGCTCGTCTGGTGTCAGAAACCACTGGAAATGCACTTGCAGCGAAGGAAACGGGCGGAGCTCGAGGACTTCCAGTGCTCGTCCCAAGAAAACGCGAGCGGGAATGCCCCGGACTCAGTTTTCTCGTCGTGGGGTAAAAAGCGGTCCCCCAACGGTTTCTTCCCTTTGCTCCGTATTGGTCATAAGTCTTTCGATCTTCGGGTCTCGTGCTCCGAGGACTTCAACCCACACTCCTGGCATGCTCCCTGACACGTTTTCCGGAGGTATAGGTCGGGAAGCGAGCTCGTTGGAGGGAGAACTGTGGTGCGACCCAAAACGGTCCAAAAGATGGCCGAAGCTTCCAACGAGTGGCGAACGCTCGTCCGGTGTCAGAAACCACTGGAAATGCACTTGCAGCGAAGGAAACAGGCTGAGCTCGAGGACTTCCGATGCTCGTCCCAAGAAAACGCGAGCGGGAATGCCCCGGACTCAGTTTTCTCGTTCTGGGGTAAAAAGCGGTCCCCCGACGGTTTCTTCCCTTTGCTCCGTATTGGTCATAAGTCTTTCGATCTTCGGGTCTCGTGCTCCGAGGACTTCAACCCACACTCCTGGCATGCTCCCTGACACGTTTTCCGGAGGTATAGGTCGGGAAGCGAGCTCGTTGGAGGGAGAACTGTGGTGCGACCCAAAACGGTCCAAAAGATGGCCGAAGCTTCCAACGAGTGGCGAACGCTCGTCCGGTGTCAGAAACCACTGGAAATGCACTTGCAGCGAAGGAAACGGGCTGAGCTCGAGGACTTCCGGTGCTCGTGTCAAGAAAACGCGAGCGGGAATGCCCCGGACTCAGTTTTCTCGTCCTGGGGTAAAAAGCGGTTCCCCGACGGTTTCTTCCCTTTGCTCCGTATTGGTCATAAGTCTTTCGATCTTCGGGTCTCGTGCTCCGAGGACTTCAACCCACCCTCCTGGCATGCTCCCTGACACGTTTTCCGGAGGTATAGGTTGGGAAGCGAGCTCGTTGGAGGGTGAACTGTGGTGCGACCCAAAACGGTCCAAAAGATGGCCGAAGCTTCCAACGAGTGGCGAACGCTCGTCCGGTGTCAGAAACCACTGGAAATGCACTTGCAGCGAAGGAAACGGGCTGAGCTCGAGGACTTCCGGTGCTCGTCTCAAAAAAACGCGAGCGGGAATGCCCCGGACTCAGTTTTCTCGTCCTGGGGTAAAAAGCGGTCCCCCGACGGTTTATTCCCTTTGCTCCGTATTGGTCATAAGTCTTTCGATCTTCGGGTCTCGTGCTCTGAGGACTTCAACCCACACTCCTGGCATGCTCCCTGACACGTTTTCCGGAGGTATAGGCCGGGAAGCGAGCTCGTTGGAGGGAGAACTGTGGTGCGACCCAAAACGGTCCAAAAGATGGCCGAAGCTTCCAACGAGTGGCGAACGCTCGTCCGGTGTCAGAAACCAATGGAAATGCACTTGCAGCGAAGGAAACGGGCTGAGCACGAGGACTTCCGGTGCTCGTCCCAAGAAAACGCGAGCGGGAATGCCCCGGACTCAGTTTTCCCGTCCTGGGGTAAAAAGCGGTCCCCCGACGGTTTCTACCCTTTGCTCCGTATTGGTCATAAGTCTTTCGATCTTCGGGTCTCGTGCTCCGAGGACTTCAACCCACACTCCTGGGATGCTCCCTGACACGTTTTCCGGAGGTATAGGTCGGGAAGCGAGCTCGTTGGAGGGAGAACTGTGGTGCGACCAAAAACGGTCCAAAAGATGGCCGAAGCTTCCAACGAGTGGCGAACGCTCGTCCGGTGTCAGAAACCACTGGAAATGCACTTGCAGCAAAGGAAACGGGCTGAGCTCGAGGACTTCCGGTGCTCGTCCCAAGAAAACGCGAGCGGGAATGCCCCGGACTCAGTTTTCTCGTCCTGGGGTAAAAAGCGGTCCCCCGACGGTTTCTTCCCTTTGCTCCGTATTGGTCATAAGTCTTTCGATCTTCGGGTCTCGTGCTCCGAGGACTTCAACCCACACTCCTGGCATGCTCCCTGACACGTTTTCCGGAGGTATAGGTCGGGAAGCGAGCTCGTTGGAGGGAGAACTGTGGTGCGACCCAAAACGGTCCAAAAGATGGCCGAAGCTTCCAACGAGTGGCGAACGCTCGTCCGGTGTCAGAAACCACTGGAAATGCACTTGCAGCGAAGGAAACGGGCGGAGCTCGAGGACTTCCGGTGCTCGTCCCAAGAAAACGCGAGCGGGAATGCCCCGGACTCAGTTTTCTCGTCCTGGGGTAAAAAGCGGTCCCCCGACGGTTTCTTCCCTTTGCTCCGTATTGGTCATAAGTCTTTCGATCTTCGGGTCTCGTGCTCCGAGGACTTCAACCCACACTCCTGGCATGCTCCCTGACACGTTTTCCGGAGGTATAGGTCGGGAAGCGAGCTCGTTGGAGGGAGAACTGTGGTGCGACCCAAAACGGTCCAAAAGATGGCCGAAGCTTCCAACGAGTGGCGAACGCTCGTCCGGTGTCAGAAACCACTGGAAATGCACTTGCAGCGAAGGAAACGGGTTGAGCTCGAGGACTTCCGATGCTCGTCCCAAGAAAACGCGAGCGGGAATGCCCCGGACTCAGTTTTCTCGTCCTGGGGTAAAAAGCGGTCCCCCGACGGTTTCTTCCCTTTGCTCCGTATTGGTCATAAGTCTTTCGATCTTCGGGTCTCGTGCTCTGAGGACTTCAACCCACACTCCTGGCATGCTCCCTGACACGTTTTCCGGAGGTATAGGTCGGGAAGCGAGCTCGTTGGAGGGAGAACTGTGGTGCGACCCAAAACGGTCCAAAAGATGGCCGAAGCTTCCACCGAGTGGCGAACGCTCGTCCGGTGTCAGAAACCACTGGAAATGCACTTGCAGCGAAGGAAACGGGCGGAGCTCGAGGACTTCCAGTGCTCGTCCCAAGAAAACGCGAGCGGGAATGCCCCGGACTCAGTTTTCTCGTCCTGGGGTAAAAAGCGGTCCCCCGACGGTTTCTTCCCTTTGCTCCGTATTGGTCATAAGTCTTTCGATCTTCGAGTCTCGTGCTCCGAGGACTTCAACCCACACTCCTGGCATGCTCCCTGACACGTTTTCCGGAGGTAGAGGTCGGGAAGCGAGCTCGTTGGAGGTAGAACTGTGGTGCGACCCAAAACGGTCCAAAAGATGGCCGAAGCTTCCAACGAGTGGCGAACGCTCGTCCGGTGTCAGAAACCACTGGAAATGCACTTGCAGCGAAGGAAACGGGCTGAGCTCGAGGACTTCCGATGCTCGTCCCAAGAAAACGCGAGCGGGAATGCCCCGGACTCAGTTTTCTCGTTCTGGGGTAAAAAGCGGTCCCCCGACGGTTTCTTCCCTTTGCTCCGTATTGGTCATAAGTCTTTCGATCTTCGGGTCTCGTGCTCCGAGGACTTCAACCCACACTCCTGGCATGCTCCCTGACACGTTTTCCGGAGGTATAGGTCGGGAAGCGAGCTCGTTGGAGGGAGAACTGTGGTGCGACCCAAAACGGTCCAAAAGATGGCCGAAGCTTCGAACGAGTGGCGAACGCTCGTCCGGTGTCAGAAACCACTGGAAATGCACTTGCAGCGAAGGAAACGGGCTGAGCTCGAGGACTTCCGGTGCTCGTCTCAAGAAAACGCGAGCGGGAATGCCCCGGACTCAGTTTTCTCGTCCTGGGGTAAAAAGCGGTCCCCCGACGGTTTCTTCCCTTTGCTCCGTATTGGTCATAAGTCTTTCGATCTTCGGGTCTCGTGCTCCGAGGACTTCAACCCACCCTCCTGGCATGCTCCCTGACACGTTTTCCGGAGGTATAGGTTGGGAAGCGAGCTCGTTGGAGGGTGAACTGTGGTGCGACCCAAAACGGTCCAAAAGATGGCCAAAGCTTCCAACGAGTGGCGAACGCTCGTCCGGTGTCAGAAACCACTGGAAATGCACTTGCAGCGAAGGAAACGGGCTGAGCTCGAGGACTTCCGGTGCTCGTCCCAAAAAAACGCGAGCGGGAATGCCCCGGACTCAGTTTTCTCGTCCTGGGGTAAAAAGCGGTCCCCCGACGGTTTATTCCCTTTGCTCCGTATTGGTCATAAGTCTTTCGATCTTCGGGTCTCGTGCTCCGAGGACTTCAACCCACACTCCTGGCATGCTCCCTGACACGTTTTCCGGAGGTATAGGCCGGGAAGCGAGCTCGTTGGAGGGAGAACTGTGGTGCGACCCAAAACGGTCCAGAAGATGGCCGAAGCTTCCAACGAGTGGCGAACGCTCGTCCGGTGTCAGAAACCACTGGAAATGCACTTGCAGCGAAGGAAACGGGCTGAGCTCGAGGACTTCCGGTGCTCGTCCCAAGAAAACGCGAGCGGGAATGCCCCGGACTCAGTTTTCTCGTCCTGGGGTAAAAAGCGGTCCCCCGACGGTTTCTTCCCTTTGCTCCGTATTGGTCATAAGTCTTTCGATCTTCGGGTCTCGTGCTCCGAGGACTTCAACCCACACTCCTGGCATGCTCCCTGACACGTTTTCCAGAAGTATAGGTCGGGAAGCGAGCTCGTTGGAGGGAGAACTGTGGTGCGACCCAAAACGGTACAAAAGATGGCCGAAGCTTCCAACGAGTGGCGAACGCTCGTCCGGTGTCAGAAACCACTGGAAATGCACTTGCAGCGAAGGAAACGGGCTGAGCTCGAGGACTTCCGGTGCTCGTCCCAAGAAAACGCGAGCGGGAATGCCCCGGACTCAGTTTTCTCGTCCAGGGGTAAAAAGCGGTCCCCCGACGGTTTCTTCCCTTTGCTCCGTATTGGTCATAAGTCTTTCGATCTTCGGGTCTCGTGCTCCGAGGACTTCAACCCACACTCCTGAAATGCTCCCTGACACATTTTCCGGAGGTATAGGCCGGGAAGCGAGCTCGTTGGAGGGAGAACTGTGGTGCGACCCAAAACGGTCCAAAAGATGGCCGAAGCTTCCAACGAGTGGCGAACGCTCGTCCTGTGTCAGAAACCACTGGAAATGCACTTGCAGCGAAGGAAACGGGCTGAGCTCGAGGACTTCCGGTGCTCGTCCCAAGAAAACGCGAGCGGGAATGCCCCGGACTCAGTTTTCTCGTCCTGGGGTAAAAAGCGGTCCCCCGACGGTTTCTTCCCTTTGCTCCGTATTGGTCATAAGTCTTTCGATCTTCGGGTCTCGTGCTCCGAGGACTTCAACCCACACTCCTGGCATGCTCCCTGACACGTTTTCCGGAGGTATAGGTCGGGAAGCGAGCTCGTTGGAGGGAGAACTGTGGTGCGACCCAAAACGGTCCAAAAGATGGCCGAAGCTTCCAACGAGTGGCGAACGCTCGTCCGGTGTCAGAAACCACTGGAAATGCACTTGCAGCGAAGGAAACGGGCTGAGCTCGAGGACTTCCGGTGCTCGTCCCAAGAAAACGCGAGCGGGAATGCCCCGGACTCAGTTTTCTCGTCCTGGGGTAAAAAGCGGTCCCCCGACGGTTTCTTCCCTTTGCTCCGTATTGGTCATAAGTCTTTCGATCTTCGGGTCTCGTGCTCCAAGGACTTCAACCCACACTCCTGGCATGCTCCCTGACACGTTTTCCGGAGGTATAGGTCGGGAAGCGAGCTCGTTGGAGGGAGAACTGTGGTGCGACCCAAAACGGTCCAAAAGATGGCCGAAGCTTCCAACGAGTGGCGAACGCTCGTCCGGTGTCAGAAACCACTGGAAATGCACTTGCAGCGAAGGAAACGGGCTGAGCTCGAGGACTTCCGGTGCTCGTCCCAAGAAAACGCGAGCGGGAATGTCCCGGACTCAGTTTTCTCGTCCTGGGGTAAAAAGCGGTCCCCCGACGGTTTCTTCCCTTTGCTCCGTATTGGTCATAAGTCTTTCGATCTTCGGGTCTCGTGCTCCGAGGACTTCAACCCACACTCCTGGCATGCTCCCTGACACGTTTTGCGGAGGTATAGGTCGGGAAGCGAGCTCGTTGGAGGGAGAACTGTGGTGCGACCCAAAACGGTCCAAAAGATGGCCGAAGCTTCCAACGAGTGGCGAACGCTCGTCCGGTGTCAGAAACCACTGGAAATGCACTTGCAGCGAAGGAAACAGGCTGAGCTCGAGGACTTCCGATGCTCGTCCCAAGAAAACGCGAGCGGGAATGCCCCGGACTCAGTTTTCTCGTTCTGGGGTAAAAAGCGGTCCCCCGACGGTTTCTTCCCTTTGCTCCGTATTGGTCATAAGTCTTTCGATCTTCGGGTCTCGTGCTCCGAGGACTTCAACCCACACTCCTGGCATGCTCCCTGACACGTTTTCCGGAGGTATAGGTCGGGAAGCGAGCTCGTTGGAGGGAGAACTGTGGTGCGACCCAAAACGGTCCAAAAGATGGCCGAAGCTTCCAACGAGTGGCGAACGCTCGTCCGGTGTCAGAAACCACTGGAAATGCACTTGCAGCGAAGGAAACGGGCTGAGCTCGAGGACTTCCGGTGCTCGTCTCAAGAAAACGCGAGCGGGAATGCCCCGGACTCAGTTTTCTCGTCCTGGGGTAAAAAGCGGTTCCCCGACGGTTTCTTCCCTTTGCTCCGTATTGGTCATAAGTCTTTCGATCTTCGGGTCTCGTGCTCCGAGGACTTCAACCCACCCTCCTGGCATGCTCCCTGACACGTTTTCCGGAGGTATAGGTTGGGAAGCGAGCTCGTTGGAGGGTGAACTGTGGTGCGACCCAAAACGGTCCAAAAGATGGCCGAAGCTTCCAACGAGTGGCGAACGCTCGTCCGGTGTCAGAAACCACTGGAAATGCACTTGCAGCGAAGGAAACGGGCTGAGCTCGAGGACTTCCGGTGCTCGTCCCAAAAAAACGCGAGCGGGAATGCCCCGGACTCAGTTTTCTCGTCCTGGGGTAAAAAGCGGTCCCCCGACGGTTTATTCCCTTTGCTCCGTATTGGTCATAAGTCTTTCGATCTTCGGGTCTCGTGCTCTGAGGACTTCAACCCACACTCCTGGCATGCTCCCTGACACGTTTTCCGGAGGTATAGGCCGGGAAGCGAGCTCGTTGGAGGGAGAACTGTGGTGCGACCCAAAACGGTCCAAAAGATGGCCGAAGCTTCCAACGAGTGGCGAACGCTCGTCCGGTGTCAGAAACCAATGGAAATGCACTTGCAGCGAAGGAAACGGGCTGAGCTCGAGGACTTCCGGTGCTCGTCCCAAGAAAACGCGAGCGGGAATGCCCCGGACTCAGTTTTCCCGTCCTGGGGTAAAAAGCGGTCCCCCGACGGTTTCTACCCTTTGCTCCGTATTGGTCATAAGTCTTTCGATCTTCGGGTCTCGTGCTCCGAGGACTTCAACCCACACTCCTGGGATGCTCCCTGACACGTTTTCCGGAGGTATAGGTCGGGAAGCGAGCTCGTTGGAGGGAGAACTGTGGTGCGACCAAAAACGGTCCAAAAGATGGCCGAAGCTTCCAACGAGTGGCGAACGCTCGTCCGGTGTCAGAAACCACTGGAAATGCACTTGCAGCAAAGGAAACGGGCTGAGCTCGAGGACTTCCGGTGCTCGTCCCAAGAAAACGCGAGCGGGAATGCCCCGGACTCAGTTTTCTCGTCCTGGGGTAAAAAGCGGTCCCCCGACGGTTTCTTCCCTTTGCTCCGTATTGGTCATAAGTCTTTCGATCTTCGGGTCTCGTGCTCCGAGGACTTCAACCCACACTCCTGGCATGCTCCCTGACACGTTTTCCGGAGGTATAGGTCGGGAAGCGAGCTCGTTGGAGGGAGAACTGTGGTGCGACCCAAAACGGTCCAAAAGATGGCCGAAGCTTCCACCGAGTGGCGAACGCTCGTCCGGTGTCAGAAACCACTGGAAATGCACTTGCAGCGAAGGAAACGGGCGGAGCTCGAGGACTTCCAGTGCTCGTCCCAAGAAAACGCGAGCGGGAATGCCCCGGACTCAGTTTTCTCGTCCTGGGGTAAAAAGCGGTCCCCCGACGGTTTCTTCCCTTTGCTCCGTATTGGTCATAAGTCTTTCGATCTTCGAGTCTCGTGCTCCGAGGACTTCAACCCACACTCCTGGCATGCTCCCTGACACGTTTTCCGGAGGTATAGGTCGGGAAGCGAGCTCGTTGGAGGTAGAACTGTGGTGCGACCCAAAACGGTCCAAAAGATGGCCGAAGCTTCCAACGAGTGGCGAACGCTCGTCCGGTGTCAGAAACCACTGGAAATGCACTTGCAGCGAAGGAAACGGGCTGAGCTCGAGGACTTCCGATGCTCGTCCCAAGAAAACGCGAGCGGGAATGCCCCGGACTCAGTTTTCTCGTTCTGGGGTAAAAAGCGGTCCCCCGACGGTTTCTTCCCTTTGCTCCGTATTGGTCATAAGTCTTTCGATCTTCGGGTCTCGTGCTCCGAGGACTTCAACCCACACTCCTGGCATGCTCCCTGACACGTTTTCCGGAGGTATAGGTCGGGAAGCGAGCTCGTTGGAGGGAGAACTGTGGTGCGACCCAAAACGGTCCAAAAGATGGCCGAAGCTTCCAACGAGTGGCGAACGCTCGTCCGGTGTCAGAAACCACTGGAAATGCACTTGCAGCGAAGGAAACGGGCTGAGCTCGAGGACTTCCGATGCTCGTCCCAAGAAAACGCGAGCGGGAATGCCCCGGACTCAGTTTTCTCGTTCTGGGGTAAAAAGCGGTCCCCCGACGGTTTCTTCCCTTTGCTCCGTATTGGTCATAAGTCTTTCGATCTTCGGGTCTCGTGCTCCGAGGACTTCAACCCACCCTCCTGGCATGCTCCCTGACACGTTTTTCGGAGGTATAGGTTGGGAAGCGAGCTCGTTGGAGGGTGAACTGTGGTGCGACCCAAAACGGTCCAAAAGATGGCCAAAGCTTCCAACGAGTGGCGAACGCTCGTCCGGTGTCAGAAACCACTGGAAATGCACTTGCAGCGAAGGAAACGGGCTGAGCTCGAGGACTTCCGGTGCTCGTCCCAAAAAAACGCGAGCGGGAATGCCCCGGACTCAGTTTTCTCGTCCTGGGGTAAAAAGCGGTCCCCCGACGGTTTATTCCCTTTGCTCCGTATTGGTCATAAGTCTTTCGATCTTCGGGTCTCGTGCTCCGAGGACTTCAACCCACACTCCTGGCATGCTCCCTGACACGTTTTCCGGAGGTATAGGCCGGGAAGCGAGCTCGTTGGAGGGAGAACTGTGGTGCGACCCAAAACGGTCCAGAAGATGGCCGAAGCTTCCAACGAGTGGCGAACGCTCGTCCGGTGTCAGAAACCACTGGAAATGCACTTGCAGCGAAGGAAACGGGCTGAGCTCGAGGACTTCCGGTGCTCGTCCCAAGAAAACGCGAGCGGGAATGCCCCGGACTCAGTTTTCTCGTCCTGGGGTAAAAAGCGGTCCCCCGACGGTTTCTTCCCTTTGCTCCGTATTGGTCATAAGTCTTTCGATCTTCGGGTCTCGTGCTCCGAGGACTTCAACCCACACTCCTGGCATGCTCCCTGACACGTTTTCCAGAAGTATAGGTCGGGAAGCGAGCTCGTTGGAGGGAGAACTGTGGTGCGACCCAAAACGGTACAAAAGATGGCCGAAGCTTCCAACGAGTGGCGAACGCTCGTCCGGTGTCAGAAACCACTGGAAATGCACTTGCAGCGAAGGAAACGGGCTGAGCTCGAGGACTTCCGGTGCTCGTCCCAAGAAAACGCGAGCGGGAATGCCCCGGACTCAGTTTTCTCGTCCAGGGGTAAAAAGCGGTCCCCCGACGGTTTCTTCCCTTTGCTCCGTATTGGTCATAAGTCTTTCGATCTTCGGGTCTCGTGCTCCGAGGACTTCAACCCACACTCCTGAAATGCTCCCTGACACATTTTCCGGAGGTATAGGCCGGGAAGCGAGCTCGTTGGAGGGAGAACTGTGGTGCGACCCAAAACGGTCCAAAAGATGGCCGAAGCTTCCAACGAGTGGCGAACGCTCGTCCTGTGTCAGAAACCACTGGAAATGCACTTGCAGCGAAGGAAACGGGCTGAGCTCGAGGACTTCCGGTGCTCGTCCCAAGAAAACGCGAGCGGGAATGCCCCGGACTCAGTTTTCTCGTCCTGGGGTAAAAAGCGGTCCCCCGACGGTTTCTTCCCTTTGCTCCGTATTGGTCATAAGTCTTTCGATCTTCGGGTCTCGTGCTCCGAGGACTTCAACCCACACTCCTGGCATGCTCCCTGACACGTTTTCCGGAGGTATAGGTCGGGAAGCGAGCTCGTTGGAGGGAGAACTGTGGTGCGACCCAAAACGGTCCAAAAGATGGCCGAAGCTTCCAACGAGTGGCGAACGCTCGTCCGGTGTCAGAAACCACTGGAAATGCACTTGCAGCGAAGGAAACGGGCTGAGCTCGAGGACTTCCGGTGCTCGTCCCAAGAAAACGCGAGCGGGAATGCCCCGGACTCAGTTTTCTCGTCCTGGGGTAAAAAGCGGTCCCCCGACGGTTTCTTCCCTTTGCTCCGTATTGGTCATAAGTCTTTCGATCTTCGGGTCTCGTGCTCCAAGGACTTCAACCCACACTCCTGGCATGCTCCCTGACACGTTTTCCGGAGGTATAGGTCGGGAAGCGAGCTCGTTGGAGGGAGAACTGTGGTGCGACCCAAAACGGTCCAAAAGATGGCCGAAGCTTCCAACGAGTGGCGAACGCTCGTCCGGTGTCAGAAACCACTGGAAATGCACTTGCAGCGAAGGAAACGGGCTGAGCTCGAGGACTTCCGGTGCTCGTCCCAAGAAAACGCGAGCGGGAATGTCCCGGACTCAGTTTTCTCGTCCTGGGGTAAAAAGCGGTCCCCCGACGGTTTCTTCCCTTTGCTCCGTATTGGTCATAAGTCTTTCGATCTTCGGGTCTCGTGCTCCGAGGACTTCAACCCACACTCCTGGCATGCTCCCTGACACGTTTTGCGGAGGTATAGGTCGGGAAGCGAGCTCGTTGGAGGGAGAACTGTGGTGCGACCCAAAACGGTCCAAAAGATGGCCGAAGCTTCCAACGAGTGGCGAACGCTCGTCCGGTGTCAGAAACCACTGGAAATGCACTTGCAGCGAAGGAAACGGGCTGAGCTCGAGGACTTCCGGTGCTCGTCCCAAGAAAACGCGAGCGGGAATGCCCCGGACTCAGTTTTCTCGTCCAGGGGTAAAAAGCGGTCCCCGACGGTTTCTTCCCTTTGCTCCGTATTGGTCATAAGTCTTTCGATCTTCGGGTCTCGTGCTCCGAGGACTTCAACCCACACTCCTGAAATGCTCCCTGACACATTTTCCGGAGGTATAAGCCGGGAAGCGAGCTCGTTGGAGGGAGAACTGTGGTGCGACCCAAAACGGTCCAAAAGATGGCCGAAGCTTCCAACGAGTGGCGAACGCTCGTCCGGTGTCAGAAACCACTGGAAATGCACTTGCAGCGAAGGAAACGGGCTGAGCTCGAGGACTTCCGGTGCTCGTCCCAAGAAAACGCGAGCGGGAATGCCCCGGACTCAGTTTTCTCGTCCTGGGGTAAAAAGCGGTCCCCCGACGGTTTCTTCCCTTTGCTCCGTATTGGTCATAAGTCTTTCGATCTTCGGGTCTCGTGCTCCGAGGACTTCAACCCACACTCCTGAAATGCTCCCTGACACATTTTCCGGAGGTATAGGCCGGGAAGCGAGCTCGTTGGAGGGAGAACTGTGGTGCGACCCAAAACGGTCCAAAAGATGGCCGAAGCTTCCAACGAGTGGCGAACGCTCGTCCTGTGTCAGAACCCCCTGGAAATGCACTTGCAGCGAAGGAAACGGGCTGAGCTCGAGGACTTCCGGTGCTCGTCCCAAGAAAACGCGAGCGGGAATGCCCCGGACTCAGTTTTCTCGTCCTGGGGTAAAAAGCGGTCCCCCGACGGTTTCTTCCCTTTGCTCCGTATTGGTCATAAGTCTTTCGATCTTCGGGTCTCGTGCTCCGAGGACTTCAACCCACCCTCCTGGCATGCTCCCTGACACGTTTTCCGGAGGTATAGGTCGGGAAGCGAGCTCGTTGGAGGGAGAACTGTGGTGCGACCCAAAACGGTCCAAAAGATGGCCGAAGCTTCCAACGAGTGGCGAACGCTCGTCCGGTGTCAGAAACCACTGGAAATGCACTTGCAGCGAAGGAAACGGGCTGAGCTCGAGGACTTCCGGTGCTCGTCCCAAGAAAACGCGAGCGGGAATGCCCCGGACTCAGTTTTCTCGTCCAGGGGTAAAAAGCGGTCCCCGACGGTTTCTTCCCTTTGCTCCGTATTGGTCATAAGTCTTTCGATCTTCGGGTCTCGTGCTCCGAGGACTTCAACCCACACTCCTGAAATGCTCCCTGACACATTTTCCGGAGGTATAAGCCGGGAAGCGAGCTCGTTGGAGGGAGAACTGTGGTGCGACCCAAAACGGTCCAAAAGATGGCCGAAGCTTCCAACGAGTGGCGAACGCTCGTCCTGTGTCAGAACCCCCTGAAAATGCACTTGCAGCGAAGGAAACGGGCTAAGCTCGAGGACTTCCGGTGCTCGTCCCAAGAAAACGCGAGCGGGAATGCCCCGGACTCAGTTTTCTCGTCCTGGGGTAAAAAGCGGTCCCCCGACGGTTTCTTCCCTTTGCTCCGTATTGGTCATAAGTCTTTCGATCTTCGGGTCTCGTGCTCCGAGGACTTCAACCCACCCTCCTGGCATGCTCTCTGACACGTTTTCCGGAGGTATAGGTCGGGAAGCGAGCTCGTTGGAGGATGAACTGTGGTGCGACCCAAAACGGTCCAAAAGATGGCCGAAGCTTCCAACGAGTGGCGAACGCTCGTCCGGTGTCAGAAACCACTGGAAATGCACTTGCAGCGAAGGAAACGGGCTGAGCTCGAGGACTTCCGGTGCTCGTCCCAAGAAAACGCGAGCGGGAATGCCCCGGACTCAGTTTTCTCGTCCTGGGGTAAAAAGCGGTCCCCCGACGGTTTCTTCCCTTTGCTCCGTATTGGTCATAAGTCTTTCGATCTTCGGGTCTCGTGCTCCGAGGACTTCAACCCACACTCCTGAAATGCTCCCTGACACATTTTCCGGAGGTATAGGCCGGGAAGCGAGCTCGTTGGAGGGAGAACTGTGGTGCGACCCAAAACGGTCCAAAAGATGGCCGAAGCTTCCAACGAGTGGCGAACGCTCGTCCTGTGTCAGAACCCCCTGGAAATGCACTTGCAGCGAAGGAAACGGGCTGAGCTCGAGGACTTCCGGTGCTCGTCCCAAGAAAACGCGAGCGGGAATGCCCCGGACTCAGTTTTCTCGTCCTGGGGTAAAAAGCGGTCCCCCGACGGTTTCTTCCCTTTGCTCCGTATTGGTCATAAGTCTTTCGATCTTCGGGTCTCGTGCTCCGAGGACTTCAACCCACCCTCCTGGCATGCTCCCTGACACGTTTTCCGGAGGTATAGGTCGGGAAGCGAGCTCGTTGGAGGGAGAACTGTGGTGCGACCCAAAACGGTCCAAAAGATGGCCGAAGCTTCCAACGAGTGGCGAACGCTCGTCCGGTGTCAGAAACCACTGGAAATGCACTTGCAGCGAAGGAAACGGGCTGAGCTCGAGGACTTCCGGTGCTCGTCCCAAGAAAACGCGAGCGGGAATGCCCCGGACTCAGTTTTCTCGTCCAGGGGTAAAAAGCGGTCCCCGACGGTTTCTTCCCTTTGCTCCGTATTGGTCATAAGTCTTTCGATCTTCGGGTCTCGTGCTCCGAGGACTTCAACCCACACTCCTGAAATGCTCCCTGACACATTTTCCGGAGGTATAAGCCGGGAAGCGAGCTCGTTGGAGGGAGAACTGTGGTGCGACCCAAAACGGTCCAAAAGATGGCCGAAGCTTCCAACGAGTGGCGAACGCTCGTCCTGTGTCAGAACCCCCTGAAAATGCACTTGCAGCGAAGGAAACGGGCTAAGCTCGAGGACTTCCGGTGCTCGTCCCAAGAAAACGCGAGCGGGAATGCCCCGGACTCAGTTTTCTCGTCCTGGGGTAAAAAGCGGTCCCCCGACGGTTTCTTCCCTTTGCTCCGTATTGGTCATAAGTCTTTCGATCTTCGGGTCTCGTGCTCCGAGGACTTCAACCCACCCTCCTGGCATGCTCTCTGACACGTTTTCCGGAGGTATAGGTCGGGAAGCGAGCTCGTTGGAGGGAGAACTGTGGTGCGACCCAAAACGGTCCAAAAGATGGCCGAAGCTTCCAACGAGTGGCGAACGCTCGTCCGGTGTCAGAAACCACTGGAAATGCACTTGCAGCGAAGGAAACGGGCTGAGCTCGAGGACTTCCGGTGCTCGTCCCAAGAAAACGCGAGCGGGAATGCCCCGGACTCAGTTTTCTCGTCCTGGGGTAAAAAGCGGTCCCCCGACGGTTTCTTCCCTTTGCTCCGTATTGGTCATAAGTCTTTCGATCTTCGGGTCTCGTGCTCCGAGGACTTCAACCCACACTCCTGAAATGCTCCCTGACACATTTTCCGGAGGTATAGGCCGGGAAGCGAGCTCGTTGGAGGGAGAACTGTGGTGCGACCCAAAACGGTCCAAAAGATGGCCGAAGCTTCCAACGAGTGGCGAACGCTCGTCCTGTGTCAGAACCCCCTGGAAATGCACTTGCAGCGAAGGAAACGGGCTGAGCTCGAGGACTTCCGGTGCTCGTCCCAAGAAAACGCGAGCGGGAATGCCCCGGACTCAGTTTTCTCGTCCTGGGGTAAAAAGCGGTCCCCCGACGGTTTCTTCCCTTTGCTCCGTATTGGTCATAAGTCTTTCGATCTTCGGGTCTCGTGCTCCGAGGACTTCAACCCACCCTCCTGGCATGCTCCCTGACACGTTTTCCGGAGGTATAGGTCGGGAAGCGAGCTCGTTGGAGGGAGAACTGTGGTGCGACCCAAAACGGTCCAAAAGATGGCCGAAGCTTCCAACGAGTGGCGAACGCTCGTCCGGTGTCAGAAACCACTGGAAATGCACTTGCAGCGAAGGAAACGGGCTGAGCTCGAGGACTTCCGGTGCTCGTCCCAAGAAAACGCGAGCGGGAATGCCCCGGACTCAGTTTTCTCGTCCTGGGGTAAAAAGCAGTCCCCCGACGGTTTCTTCCCTTTGCTCCGTATTGGTCATAAGTCTTTCGATCTTCGGGTCTCGTGCTCCGAGGACTTCAACCCACACTCCTGGCATGCTCCCTGACACGTTTTCCGGAGGTATAGGTCGGGAAGCGAGCTCGTTGGAGGGAGAACTGTGGTGCGACCCAAAACGGTCCAAAAGATGGCCGAAGCTTCCAACGAGTGGTGAACGCTCGTCCGGTGTCAGAAACCACTGGAAATGCACTTGCAGCGAAGGAAACGGGCTGAGCTCGAGGACTTCCGGTGCTCGTCCCAAGAAAACGCGAGCGGGAATGCCCCGGACTCAGTTTTCTCGTCCTGGGGTAAAAAGCGGTCCCCCGACGGTTTCTTCCCTTTGCTCCGTATTGGTCATAAGTCTTTCGATCTTCGGGTCTCGTGCTCCGAGGACTTCAACCCACACTCCTGGCATGCTCCCTGAAACGTTTTGCGGAGGTATAGGTCGGGAAGCGAGGTCGTTGGAGGGAGAACTGTGGTGCGACCCAAAACGGTCCAAAAGATGGCCGAAGCTTCCAACGAGTGGCGAACGCTCGTCCGGTGTCAGAAACCACTGGAAATGCACTTGCAGCGAAGGAAACGGGCTGAGCTCGAGGACTTCCGGTGCTCGTCCCAAGAAAACGCGAGCGGGAATGCCCCGGACTCAGTTTTCTCGTCCTGGGGTAAAAAGCGGTCCCCCGACGGTTTCATCCCTTTGCTCCGTATTAGTCATAAGTCTTTCGATCTTCGGGTCTCGTGCTCCGAGGACTTCAACCCACACTCCTGGCATGCTCCCTGACACGTTTTCCGGAGGTATAGGCCGGGAAGCGAGCTCGTTGGAGGGAGAACTGTGGTGCGACCCAAAACGTTCCAAAAGATGGCCGAAGCTTCCAACGAGTGGCGAACGCTCGTCCGGTGTCAGAAACCACTGGAAATGCACTTGCAGCGAAGGAAACGGGCTGAGCTCGAGGACTTCCGGTGCTCGTCCCAAGAAAACGCGAGCGGGAATGCCCCGGACTCAGTTTTCTCGTCCTGGGGTAAAAAGCGGTCCCCCGACGGTTTCTTCCCTTTGCTCCGTATTGGTCATAAGTCTTTCGATCTTCGGGTCTCGTGCTCCGAGGACTTCAACCCACACTCCTGAAATGCTCCCTGACACATTTTCCGGAGGTATAGGCCGGGAAGCGAGCTCGTTGGAGGGAGAACTGTGGTGCGACCCAAAACGGTCCAAAAGATGGCCGAAGCTTCCAACGAGTGGCGAACGCTCGTCCTGTGTCAGAACCCCCTGGAAATGCACTTGCAGCGAAGGAAACGGGCTGAGCTCGAGGACTTCCGGTGCTCGTCCCAAGAAAACGCGAGCGGGAATGCCCCGGACTCAGTTTTCTCGTCCTGGGGTAAAAAGCGGTCCCCCGACGGTTTCTTCCCTTTGCTCCGTATTGGTCATAAGTCTTTCGATCTTCGGGTCTCGTGCTCCGAGGACTTCAACCCACCCTCCTGGCATGCTCCCTGACACGTTTTCCGGAGGTATAGGTCGGGAAGCGAGCTCGTTGGAGGGAGAACTGTGGTGCGACCCAAAACGGTCCAAAAGATGGCCGAAGCTTCCAACGAGTGGCGAACGCTCGTCCGGTGTCAGAAACCACTGGAAATGCACTTGCAGCGAAGGAAACGGGCTGAGCTCGAGGACTTCCGGTGCTCGTCCCAAGAAAACGCGAGCGGGAATGCCCCGGACTCAGTTTTCTCGTCCTGGGGTAAAAAGCAGTCCCCCGACGGTTTCTTCCCTTTGCTCCGTATTGGTCATAAGTCTTTCGATCTTCGGGTCTCGTGCTCCGAGGACTTCAACCCACACTCCTGGCATGCTCCCTGACACGTTTTCCGGAGGTATAGGTCGGGAAGCGAGCTCGTTGGAGGGAGAACTGTGGTGCGACCCAAAACGGTCCAAAAGATGGCCGAAGCTTCCAACGAGTGGTGAACGCTCGTCCGGTGTCAGAAACCACTGGAAATGCACTTGCAGCGAAGGAAACGGGCTGAGCTCGAGGACTTCCGGTGCTCGTCCCAAGAAAACGCGAGCGGGAATGCCCCGGACTCAGTTTTCTCGTCCTGGGGTAAAAAGCGGTCCCCCGACGGTTTCTTCCCTTTGCTCCGTATTGGTCATAAGTCTTTCGATCTTCGGGTCTCGTGCTCCGAGGACTTCAACCCACACTCCTGGCATGCTCCCTGAAACGTTTTGCGGAGGTATAGGTCGGGAAGCGAGGTCGTTGGAGGGAGAACTGTGGTGCGACCCAAAACGGTCCAAAAGATGGCCGAAGCTTCCAACGAGTGGCGAACGCTCGTCCGGTGTCAGAAACCACTGGAAATGCACTTGCAGCGAAGGAAACGGGCTGAGCTCGAGGACTTCCGGTGCTCGTCCCAAGAAAACGCGAGCGGGAATGCCCCGGACTCAGTTTTCTCGTCCTGGGGTAAAAAGCGGTCCCCCGACGGTTTCATCCCTTTGCTCCGTATTAGTCATAAGTCTTTCGATCTTCGGGTCTCGTGCTCCGAGGACTTCAACCCACACTCCTGGCATGCTCCCTGACACGTTTTCCGGAGGTATAGGCCGGGAAGCGAGCTCGTTGGAGGGAGAACTGTGGTGCGACCCAAAACGTTCCAAAAGATGGCCGAAGCTTCCAACGAGTGGCGAACGCTCGTCCGGTGTCAGAAACCACTGGAAATGCACTTGCAGCGAAGGAAACGGGCTGAGCTCGAGGACTTCCGGTGCTCGTCCCAAGAAAACGCGAGCGGGAATGCCCCGGACTCAGTTTTCTCGTCCTGGGGTAAAAAGCGGTCCCCCGACGGTTTCTTCCCTTTGCTCCGTATTGGTCATAAGTCTTTCGATCTTCGGGTCTCGTGCTCCGAGGACTTCAACCCACCCTCCTGGCATGCTCCCTGACACGTTTTCCGGAGGTATAGGTCGGGAAGCGAGCTCGTTGGAGGGAGAACTGTGGTGCGACCCAAAACGGTCCAAAAGATGGCCGAAGCTTCCAACGAGTGGCGAACGCTCGTCCGGTGTCAGAAACCACTGGAAATGCACTTGCCGCGAAGGAAACGGGCTGAGCTCGAGGACTTCCGGTGCTCGTCCCAAGAAAACGCGAGCGGGAATGCCCCCGACTCAGTTTTCTCGTCCTGGGGTAAAAAGCTGTCCCCCGACGGTTTCTTCCCTTTGCTCCGTATTGGTCATAAGTCTTTCGATCTTCGGGTCTCGTGCTCCGAGGACTTCAACCCACACTCCTGGCATGCTCCCTGACACGTTTTCCGGAGGTATAGGTCGGGAAGCGAGCTCGTTGGAGGGAGAACTGTGGTGCGACCCAAAACGGTCCAAAAGATGGCCGAAGCTTCCAACGAGTGGCGAACGCTCGTCCGGTGTCAGAAACCACTGGAAATGCACTTGCAGCGAAGGAAACGGGCTGAGCTCGAGGACTTCCGGTGCTCGTCCCAAGAAAACGCGAGCGGGAATGCCCCGGACTCAGTTTTCTCGTCCTGGGGTAAAAAGCGGTCCCCCGACGGTTTCTTCCCTTTGCTCCGTATTGGTCATAAGTCTTTCGATCTTCGGGTCTCGTGCTCCGAGGACTTCAACCCACACTCCTGAAATGCTCCCTGACACATTTTCCGGAGGTATAGGCCGGGAAGCGAGCTCGTTGGAGGGAGAACTGTGGTGCGACCCAAAACGGTCCAAAAGATGGCCGAAGCTTCCAACGAGTGGCGAACGCTCGTCCTGTGTCAGAACCCCCTGGAAATGCACTTGCAGCGAAGGAAACGGGCTGAGCTCGAGGACTTCCGGTGCTCGTCCCAAGAAAACGCGAGCGGGAATGCCCCGGACTCAGTTTTCTCGTCCTGGGGTAAAAAGCGGTCCCCCGACGGTTTCTTCCCTTTGCTCCGTATTGGTCATAAGTCTTTCGATCTTCGGGTCTCGTGCTCCGAGGACTTCAACCCACCCTCCTGGCATGCTCCCTGACACGTTTTCCGGAGGTATAGGTCGGGAAGCGAGCTCGTTGGAGGGAGAACTGTGGTGCGACCCAAAACGGTCCAAAAGATGGCCGAAGCTTCCAACGAGTGGCGAACGCTCGTCCGGTGTCAGAAACCACTGGAAATGCACTTGCAGCGAAGGAAACGGGCTGAGCTCGAGGACTTCCGATGCTCGTCCCAAGAAAACGCGAGCGGGAATGCCCCGGACTCAGTTTTCTCGTCCTGGGGTAAAAAGCAGTCCCCCGACGGTTTCTTCCCTTTGCTCCGTATTGGTCATAAGTCTTTCGATCTTCGGGTCTCGTGCTCCGAGGACTTCAACCCACCCTCCTGGCATGCTCCCTGACACGTTTTCCGGAGGTATAGGTCGGGAAGCGAGCTCGTTGGAGGGAGAACTGTGGTGCGACCCAAAACGGTCCAAAAGATGGCCGAAGCTTCCAACGAGTGGCGAACGCTCGTCCGGTGTCAGAAACCACTGGAAATGCACTTGCAGCGAAGGAAACGGGCTGAGCTCGAGGACTTCCGGTGCTCGTCCCAAGAAAACGCGAGCGGGAATGCCCCGGACTCAGTTTTCTCGTCCTGGGGTAAAAAGCGGTCCCCCGACGGTTTCTTCCCTTTGCTCCGTATTGGTCATAAGTCTTTCGATCTTCGGGTCTCGTGCTCCGAGGACTTCAACCCACACTCCTGAAATGCTCCCTGACACATTTTCCGGAGGTATAGGCCGGGAAGCGAGCTCGTTGGAGGGAGAACTGTGGTGCGACCCAAAACGGTCCAAAAGATGGCCGAAGCTTCCAACGAGTGGCGAACGCTCGTCCTGTGTCAGAACCCCCTGGAAATGCACTTGCAGCGAAGGAAACGGGCTGAGCTCGAGGACTTCCGGTGCTCGTCCCAAGAAAACGCGAGCGGGAATGCCCCGGACTCAGTTTTCTCGTCCTGGGGTAAAAAGCGGTCCCCCGACGGTTTCTTCCCTTTGCTCCGTATTGGTCATAGGTCTTTCGATCTTCGGGTCTCGTGCTCCGAGGACTTCAACCCACCCTCCTGGCATGCTCCCTGACACGTTTTCCGGAGGTATAGGTCGGGAAGCGAGCTCGTTGGAGGGAGAACTGTGGTGCGACCCAAAACGGTCCAAAAGATGGCCGAAGCTTCCAACGAGTGGCGAACGCTCGTCCGGTGTCAGAAACCACTGGAAATGCACTTGCAGCGAAGGAAACGGGCTGAGCTCGAGGACTTCCGATGCTCGTCCCAAGAAAACGCGAGCGGGAATGCCCCGGACTCAGTTTTCTCGTCCTGGGGTAAAAAGCAGTCCCCCGACGGTTTCTTCCCTTTGCTCCGTATTGGTCATAAGTCTTTCGATCTTCGGGTCTCGTGCTCCGAGGACTTCAACCCACCCTCCTGGCATGCTCCCTGACACGTTTTCCGGAGGTATAGGTCGGGAAGCGAGCTCGTTGGAGGGAGAACTGTGGTGCGACCCAAAACGGTCCAAAAGATGGCCGAAGCTTCCAACGAGTGGCGAACGCTCGTCCGGTGTCAGAAACCACTGGAAATGCACTTGCAGCGAAGGAAACGGGCTGAGCTCGAGGACTTCCGGTGCTCGTCCCAAGAAAACGCGAGCGGGAATGCCCCGGACTCAGTTTTCTCGTCCTGGGGTAAAAAGCTGTCCCCCGACGGTTTCTTCCCTTTGCTCCGTATTGGTCATAAGTCTTTCGATCTTCGGGTCTCGTGCTCCGAGGACTTCAACCCACCCTCCTGGCATGCTCCCTGACACGTTTTCCGGAGGTATAGGTCGGGAAGCGAGCTCGTTGGAGGGAGAACTGTGGTGCGACCCAAAACGGTCCAAAAGATGGCCGAAGCTTCCAACGAGTGGCGAACGCTCGTCCGGTGTCAGAAACCACTGGAAATGCACTTGCAGCGAAGGAAACGGGCTGAGCTTGAGGACTTCCGGTGCTCGTCCCAAGAAAACGCGAGCGGGAATGCCCCGGACTCAGTTTTCTCGTCCTGGGGTAAAAAGCGGTCCCCCGACGGTTTCTTCCCTTTGCTCCGTATTGGTCATAAGTCTTTCGATCTTCGGGTCTCGTGCTCCGAGGACTTCAACCCACATTCCTGGCATGCTCCCTGACACGTTTTCCGGAGGTATAGGTCGGGAAGCGAGCTCGTTGGAGGGAGAACTGTGGTGCGACCCAAAACGGTCCAAAAGATGGCCGAAGCTTCCAACGAGTGGCGAACGCTCGTCCGGTGTCAGAAACCACTGGAAATGCACTTGCAGCGAAGGAAACGGGCTGAGCTCGAGGACTTCCGGTGCTCGTCCCAAGAAAACGCGAGCGGGAATGCCCCGGACTCAGTTTTCTCGTCCTGGGGTAAAAAGCGGTCCCCCGACGGTTTCTTCCCTTTGCTCCGTATTGGTCATAAGTCTTTCGATCTTCGGGTCTCGTGCTCCGAGGACTTCAACCCACCCTCCTGGCATGCTCCCTGACACGTTTTCCGGAGGTATAGGTCGGGAAGCGAGCTCGTTGGAGGGAGAACTGTGGTGCGACCCAAAACGGTCCAAAAGATGGCCGAAGCTTCCAACGAGTGGCGAACGCTCGTCCGGTGTCAGAAACCACTGGAAATGCACTTGCAGCGAAGGAAACGGGCTGAGCTCGAGGACTTCCGGTGCTCGTCCCAAGAAAACGCGAGCGGGAATGCCCCGGACTCAGTTTTCTCGTCCTGGGGTAAAAAGCGGTCCCCCGACGGTTTCTTCCCTTTGCTCCGTATTGGTCATAAGTCTTTCGATCTTCGGGTCTCGTGCTCCGAGGACTTCAACCCACCCTCCTGGCATGCTCCCTGACACGTTTTCCGGAGGTATAGGTCGGGAAGCGAGCTCGTTGGAGGGAGAACTGTGGTGCGACCCAAAACGGTCCAAAAGATGGCCGAAGCTTCCAACGAGTGGCGAACGCTCGTCCGGTGTCAGAAACCACTGGAAATGCACTTGCAGCGAAGGAAACGGGCTGAGCTCGAGGACTTCCGGTGCTCGTCCCAAGAAAACGCGAGCGGGAATGCCCCGGACTCAGTTTTCTCGTCCTGGGGTAAAAAGCGGTCCCCCGACGGTTTCTTCCCTTTGCTCCGTATTGGTCATAAGTCTTTCGATCTTCGGGTCTCGTGCTCCGAGGACTTCAACCCACACTCCTGGCATGCTCCCTGACACGTTTTCCGGAGGTATAGGTCGGGAAGCGAGCTCGTTGGAGGGAGAACTGTGGTGCGACCCAAAACGGTCCAAAAGATGGCCGAAGCTTCCAACGAGTGGCGAACGCTCGTCCGGTGTCAGAAACCACTGGAAATGCACTTGCAGCGAAGGAAACGGGCTGAGCTTGAGGACTTCCGGTGCTCGTCCCAAGAAAACGCGAGCGGGAATGCCCCGGACTCAGTTTTCTCGTCCTGGGGTAAAAAGCTGTCCCCCGACGGTTTCTTCCCTTTGCTCCGTATTGGTCATAAGTCTTTCGATCTTCGGGTCTCGTGCTCCGAGGACTTCAACCCACCCTCCTGGCATGCTCCCTGACACGTTTTCCGGAGGTATAGGTCGGGAAGCGAGCTCGTTGGAGGGAGAACTGTGGTGCGACCCAAAACGGTCCAAAAGATGGCCGAAGCTTCCAACGAGTGGCGAACGCTCGTCCGGTGTCAGAAACCACTGGAAATGCACTTGCAGCGAAGGAAACGGGCTGAGCTCGAGGACTTCCGGTGCTCGTCCCAAGAAAACGCGAGCGGGAATGCCCCGGACTCAGTTTTCTCGTCCTGGGGTAAAAAGCTGTCCCCCGACGGTTTCTTCCCTTTGCTCCGTATTGGTCATAAGTCTTTCGATCTTCGGGTCTCGTGCTCCGAGGACTTCAACCCACCCTCCTGGCATGCTCCCTGACACGTTTTCCGGAGGTATAGGTCGGGAAGCGAGCTCGTTGGAGGGAGAACTGTGGTGCGACCCAAAACGGTCCAAAAGATGGCCGAAGCTTCCAACGAGTGGCGAACGCTCGTCCGGTGTCAGAAACCACTGGAAATGCACTTGCAGCGAGGGAAACGGGCTGAGCTTGAGGACTTCCGGTGCTCGTCCCAAGAAAACGCGAGCGGGAATGCCCCGGACTCAGTTTTCTCGTCCGGGGGTAAAAAGCGGTCCCCCGACGGTTTCTTCCCTTTGCTCCGTATTGGTCATAAGTCTTTCGATCTTCGGGTCTCGTGCTCCGAGGACTTCAACCCACACTCCTGGCATGCTCCCTGACACGTTTTCCGGAGGTATAGGTCGGGAAGCGAGCTCGTTGGAGGGAGAACTGTGGTGCGACCCAAAACGGTCCAAAAGATGGCCGAAGCTTCCAACGAGTGGCGAACGCTCGTCCGGTGTCAGAAACCACTGGAAATGCACTTGCAGCGAAGGAAACGGGCTGAGCTCGAGGACTTCCGGTGCTCGTCCCAAGAAAACGCGAGCGGGAATGCCCCGGACACAGTTTTCTCGTCCTGGGGTAAAAAGCGGTCCCCCGACGGTTTCTTCCCTTTGCTCCGTATTGGTCATAAGTCTTTCGATCTTCGGGTCTCGTGCTCCGAGGACTTCAACCCACCCTCCTGGCATGCTCCCTGACACGTTTTCCGGAGGTATAGGTCGGGAAGCGAGCTCGTTGGAGGGAGAACTGTGGTGCGACCCAAAACGGTCCAAAAGATGGCCGAAGCTTCCAACGAGTGGCGAACGCTCGTCCGGTGTCAGAAACCACTGGAAATGCACTTGCAGCGAGGGAAACGGGCTGAGCTCGAGGACTTCCGGTGCTCGTCCCAAGAAAACGCGAGCGGGAATGCCCCGGACTCAGTTTTCTCGTCCTGGGGTAAAAAGCGGTCCCCCGACGGTTTCTTCCCTTTGCTCCGTATTGGTCATAAGTCTTTCGATCTTCGGGTCTCGTGCTCCGAGGACTTCAACCCACACTCCTGGCATGCTCCCTGACACGTTTTCCGGAGGTATAGGTCGGGAAGCGAGCTCGTTGGAGGGAGAACTGTGGTGCGACCCAAAACGGTCCAAAAGATGGCCGAAGCTTCCAACGAGTGGTGAACGCTCGTCCGGTGTCAGAAACCACTGGAAATGCACTTGCAGCGAAGGAAACGGGCTGAGCTCGAGGACTTCCGGTGCTCATCCCAAGAAAACGCGAGCGGGAATGCCCCGGACTCAGTTTTCTCGTCCTGGGGTAAAAAGCGGTCCCCCGACGGTTTCTTCCCTTTGCTCCGTATTGGTCATAAGTCTTTCGATCTTCGGGTCTCGTGCTCCGAGGACTTCAACCCACACTCCTGGCATGCTCCCTGACACGTTTTGCGGAGGTATAGGTCGGGAAGCGAGGTCGTTGGAGGGAGAACTGTGGTGCGACCCAAAACGGTCCAAAAGATGGCCGAAGCTTCCAACGAGTGGCGAACGCTCGTCCGGTGTCAGAAACCACTGGAAATGCACTTGCAGCGAAGGAAACGGGCTGAGCTCGAGGACTTCCGGTGCTCGTCCCAAGAAAACGCGAGCGGGAATGCCCCGGACTCAGTTTTCTCGTCCTGGGGTAAAAAGCGGTCCCCCGACGGTTTCATCCCTTTGCTCCGTATTAGTCATAAGTCTTTCGATCTTCGGGTCTCGTGCTCCGAGGACTTCAACCCACACTCCTGGCATGCTCCCTGACACGTTTTCCGGAGGTATAGGTCGGGAAGCGAGCTCGTTGGAGGGAGAACTGTGGTGCGACCCAAAACGGTCCAAAAGATGGCCGAAGCTTCCAACGAGTGGCGAACGCTCGTCCGGTGTCAGAAACCACTGGAAATGCACTTGCAGCGAAGGAAACGGGCTGAGCTCGAGGACTTCCGATGCTCGTCCCAAGAAAACGCGAGCGGGAATGCCCCGGACTCAGTTTTCTCGTCCTGGGGTAAAAAGCAGTCCCCCGACGGTTTCTTCCCATTGCTCCGTATTGGTCATAAGTCTTTCGATCTTCGGGTCTCGTGCTCCGAGGACTTCAACCCACCCTCCTGGCATGCTCCCTGACACGTTTTCCGGAGGTATAGGTCGGGAAGCGAGCTCGTTGGAGGGAGAACTGTGGTGCGACCCAAAACGGTCCAAAAGATGGCCGAAGCTTCCAACGAGTGGCGAACGCTCGTCCGGTGTCAGAAACCACTGGAAATGCACTTGCAGCGAAGGAAACGGGCTGAGCTCGAGGACTTCCGGTGCTCGTCCCAAGAAAACGCGAGCGGGAATGCCCCGGACTCAGTTTTCTCGTCCTGGGGTAAAAAGCTGTCCCCCGACGGTTTCTTCCCTTTGCTCCGTATTGGTCATAAGTCTTTCGATCTTCGGGTCTCGTGCTCCGAGGACTTCAACCCACCCTCCTGGCATGCTCCCTGACACGTTTTCCGGAGGTATAGGTCGGGAAGCGAGCTCGTTGGAGGGAGAACTGTGGTGCGACCCAAAACGGTCCAAAAGATGGCCGAAGCTTCCAACGAGTGGCGAACGCTCGTCCGGTGTCAGAAACCACTGGAAATGCACTTGCAGCGAAGGAAACGGGCTGAGCTCGAGGACTTCCGGTGCTCGTCCCAAGAAAACGCGAGCGGGAATGCCCCGGACTCAGTTTTCTCGTCCTGGGGTAAAAAGCGGTCCCCCGACGGTTTCTTCCCTTTGCTCCGTATTGGTCATAAGTCTTTCGATCTTCGGGTCTCGTGCTCCGAGGACTTCAACCCACACTCCTGGCATGCTCCCTGACACGTTTTCCGGAGGTATAGGTCGGGAAGCGAGCTCGTTGGAGGGAGAACTGTGGTGCGACCCAAAACGGTCCAAAAGATGGCCGAAGCTTCCAACGAGTGGCGAACGCTCGTCCGGTGTCAGAAACCACTGGAAATGCACTTGCAGCGAAGGAAACGGGCTGAGCTCGAGGACTTCCGGTGCTCGTCCCAAGAAAACGCGAGCGGGAATGCCCCGGACTCAGTTTTCTCGTCCTGGGGTAAAAAGCGGTCCCCCGACGGTTTCTTCCCTTTGCTCCGTATTGGTCATAAGTCTTTCGATCTTCGGGTCTCGTGCTCCGAGGACTTCAACCCACACTCCTGGCATGCTCCCTGACACGTTTTCCGGAGGTATAGGTCGGGAAGCGAGCTCGTTGGAGGGAGAACTGTGGTGCGACCCAAAACGGTCCAAAAGATGGCCGAAGCTTCCAACGAGTGGCGAACGCTCGTCCGGTGTCAGAAACCACTGGAAATGCACTTGCAGCGAAGGAAACGGGCTGAGCTTGAGGACTTCCGGTGCTCGTCCCAAGAAAACGCGAGCGGGAATGCCCCGGACTCAGTTTTCTCGTCCTGGGGTAAAAAGCGGTCCCCCCACGGTTTCTTCCCTTTGCTCCGTATTGGTCATAAGTCTTTCGATCTTCGGGTCTCGTGCTCCGAGGACTTCAACCCACACTCCTGGCATGCTCCCTGACACGTTTTCCGGAGGTATAGGTCGGGAAGCGAGCTCGTTGGAGGGAGAACTGTGGTGCGACCCAAAACGGTCCAAAAGATGGCCGAAGCTTCCAACGAGTGGCGAACGCTCGTCCGGTGTCAGAAACCACTGGAAATGCACTTGCAGCGAAGGAAACGGGCTGAGCTCGAGGACTTCCGATGCTCGTCCCAAGAAAACGCGAGCGGGAATGCCCCGGACTCAGTTTTCTCGTCCTGGGGTAAAAAGCAGTCCCCCGACGGTTTCTTCCCATTGCTCCGTATTGGTCATAAGTCTTTCGATCTTCGGGTCTCGTGCTCCGAGGACTTCAACCCACCCTCCTGGCATGCTCCCTGACACGTTTTCCGGAGGTATAGGTCGGGAAGCGAGCTCGTTGGAGGGAGAACTGTGGTGCGACCCAAAACGGTCCAAAAGATGGCCGAAGCTTCCAACGAGTGGCGAACGCTCGTCCGGTGTCAGAAACCACTGGAAATGCACTTGCAGCGAAGGAAACGGGCTGAGCTCGAGGACTTCCGGTGCTCGTCCCAAGAAAACGCGAGCGGGAATGCCCCGGACTCAGTTTTCTCGTCCTGGGGTAAAAAGCTGTCCCCCGACGGTTTCTTCCCTTTGCTCCGTATTGGTCATAAGTCTTTCGATCTTCGGGTCTCGTGCTCCGAGGACTTCAACCCACCCTCCTGGCATGCTCCCTGACACGTTTTCCGGAGGTATAGGTCGGGAAGCGAGCTCGTTG
Source organism: Cucumis melo (assembly GCF_025177605.1). Lineage (NCBI taxonomy): Eukaryota > Viridiplantae > Streptophyta > Magnoliopsida > Cucurbitales > Cucurbitaceae > Cucumis > Cucumis melo. The sequence goes on from NW_026123830.1 coordinate 53,465, forward strand.
GAGGGAGAACTGTGGTGCGACCCAAAACGGTCCAAAAGATGGCCGAAGCTTCCAACGAGTGGCGAACGCTCGTCCGGTGTCAGAAACCACTGGAAATGCACTTGCAGCGAAGGAAACGGGCTGAGCTTGAGAACTTCCGGTGCTCGTCCCAAGAAAACGCGAGCGGGAATGCCCCGGACTCAGTTTTCTCGTCCTGGGGTAAAAAGCGGTCCCCCGACGGTTTCTTCCCTTTGCTCCGTATTGGTCATAAGTCTTTCGATCTTCGGGTCTCGTGCTCCGAGGACTTCAACCCACACTCCTGGCATGCTCCCTGACACGTTTTCCGGAGGTATAGGTCGGGAAGCGAGCTCGTTGGAGGGAGAACTGTGGTGCGACCCAAAACGGTCCAAAAGATGGCCGAAGCTTCCAACGAGTGGCGAACGCTCGTCCGGTGTCAGAAACCACTGGAAATGCACTTGCAGCGAAGGAAACGGGCTGAGCTCGAGGACTTCCGGTGCTCGTCCCAAGAAAACGCGAGCGGGAATGCCCCGGACTCAGTTTTCTCGTCCTGGGGTAAAAAGCGGTCCCCCGACGGTTTCTTCCCTTTGCTCCGTATTGGTCATAAGTCTTTCGATCTTCGGGTCTCGTGCTCCGAGGACTTCAACCCACCCTCCTGGCATGCTCCCTGACACGTTTTCCGGAGGTATAGGTCGGGAAGCGAACTCGTTGGAGGGAGAACTGTGGTGCGACCCAAAACGGTCCAAAAGATGGCCGAAGCTTCCAACGAGTGGCGAACGCTCGTCCGGTGTCAGAAACCACTGGAAATGCACTTGCAGCGAAGGAAACGGGCTGAGCTCGAGGACTTCCGGTGCTCGTCCCAAGAAAACGCGAGCGGGAATGCCCCGGACTCAGTTTTCTCGTCCTGGGGTAAAAAGCGGTCCCCCGACGGTTTCTTCCCTTTGCTCCGTATTGGTCATAAGTCTTTCGATCTTCGGGTCTCGTGCTCCGAGGACTTCAACCCACCCTCCTGGCATGCTCCCTGACACGTTTTCCGGAGGTATAGGTCGGGAAGCGAGCTCGTTGGAGGTAGAACTGTGGTGCGACCCAAAACGGTCCAAAAGATGGCCGAAGCTTCCAACGAGTGGCGAACGCTCGTCCGGTGTCAGAAACCACTGGAAATGCACTTGCAGCGAAGGAAACGGGCTGAGCTTGAGGACTTCCGGTGCTCGTCCCAAGAAAACGCGAGCGGGAATGCCCCGGACTCAGTTTTCTCGTCCTGGGGTAAAAAGCTGTCCCCCGACGGTTTCTTCCCTTTGCTCCGTATTGGTCATAAGTCTTTCGATCTTCGGGTCTCGTGCTCCGAGGACTTCAACCCACCCTCCTGGCATGCTCCCTGACACGTTTTCCGGAGGTATAGGTCGGGAAGCGAGCTCGTTGGAGGGAGAACTGTGGTGCGACCCAAAACGGTCCAAAAGATGGCCGAAGCTTCCAACGAGTGGCGAACGCTCGTCCGGTGTCAGAAACCACTGGAAATGCACTTGCAGCGAAGGAAACGGGCTGAGCTCGAGGACTTCCGGTGCTCGTCCCAAGAAAACGCGAGCGGGAATGCCCCGGACTCAGTTTTCTCGTCCTGGGGTAAAAAGCTGTCCCCCGACGGTTTCTTCCCTTTGCTCCGTATTGGTCATAAGTCTTTCGATCTTCGGGTCTCGTGCTCCGAGGACTTCAACCCACCCTCCTGGCATGCTCCCTGACACGTTTTCCGGAGGTATAGGTCGGGAAGCGAGCTCGTTGGAGGGAGAACTGTGGTGCGACCCAAAACGGTCCAAAAGATGGCCGAAGCTTCCAACGAGTGGCGAACGCTCGTCCGGTGTCAGAAACCACTGGAAATGCACTTGCAGCGAAGGAAACGGGCTGAGCTTGAGGACTTCCGGTGCTCGTCCCAAGAAAACGCGAGCGGGAATGCCCCGGACTCAGTTTTCTCGTCCTGGGGTAAAAAGCGGTCCCCCGACGGTTTCTTCCCTTTGCTCCGTATTGGTCATAAGTCTTTCGATCTTCGGGTCTCGTGCTCCGAGGACTTCAACCCACACTCCTGGCATGCTCCCTGACACGTTTTCCGGAGGTATAGGTCGGGAAGCGAGCTCGTTGGAGGGAGAACTGTGGTGCGACCCAAAACGGTCCAGAAGATGGCCGAAGCTTCCAACGAGTGGCGAACGCTCGTCCGGTGTCAGAAACCACTGGAAATGCACTTGCAGCGAAGGAAACGGGCTGAGCTCGAAGACTTCCGATGCTCGTCCCAAGAAAACGCGAGCGGGAATGCCCCGGACTCAGTTTTCTCGTCCTGGGGTAAAAAGCAGTCCCCCGACGGTTTCTTCCCATTGCTCCGTATTGGTCATAAGTCTTTCGATCTTCGGGTCTCGTGCTCTGAGGACTTCAACCCACCCTCCTGGCATGCTCCCTGACACGTTTTCCGGAGGTATAGGTCGGGAAGCGAGCTCGTTGGAGGGAGAACTGTGGTGCGACCCAAAACGGTCCAAAAGATGGCCGAAGCTTCCAACGAGTGGCGAACGCTCGTCCGGTGTCAGAAACCACTGGAAATGCACTTGCAGCGAAGGAAACGGGCTGAGCTCGAGGACTTCCGGTGCTCGTCCCAAGAAAACGCGAGCGGGAATGCCCCGGACTCAGTTTTCTCGTCCTGGGGTAAAAAGCGGTCCCCCGACGGTTTCTTCCCTTTGCTCCGTATTGGTCATAAGTCTTTCGATCTTCGGGTCTCGTGCTCCGAGGACTTCAACCCACACTCCTGGCATGCTCCCTGACACGTTTTCCGGAGGTATAGGTCGGGAAGCGAGCTCGTTGGATGGAGAACTGTGGTGCGACCCAAAACGGTCCAAAAGATGGCCGAAGCTTCCAACGAGTGGCGAACGCTCGTCCGGTGTCAGAAACCACTGGAAATGCACTTGCAGCGAAGGAAATGGGCTGAGCTCGAGGACTTCCGGTGCTCGTCCCAAGAAAACGCGAGCGGGAATGCCCCGGACTCAGTTTTCTCGTCCTGGGGTAAAAAGCGGTCCCCCGACGGTTTCTTCCCTTTGCTCCGTATTGGTCATAAGTCTTTCGATCTTCGGGTCTCGTGCTCCGAGGACTTCAACCCACACTCCTGGCATGCTCCCTGACACGTTTTCCGGAGGTATAGGTCGGGAAGCGAGCTCGTTGGATGGAGAACTGTGGTGCGACCCAAAACGGTCCAAAAGATGGCCGAAGCTTCCAACGAGTGGCGAACGCTCGTCCGGTGTCAGAAACCACTGGAAATGCACTTGCAGCGAAGGAAACGGGCTGAGCTCGAGGACTTCCGGTGCTCGTCCCAAGAAAACGCGAGCGGGAATGCCCCGGACTCAGTTTTCTCGTCCTGGGGTAAAAAGCGGTCCCCCGACGGTTTCTTCCCTTTGCTCCGTATTGGTCATAAGTCTTTCGATCTTCGGGTCTCGTGCTCCGAGGACTTCAACCCACACTCCTGGCATGCTCCCTGACACGTTTTCCGGAGGTATAGGTCGGGAAGCGAGCTCGTTGGAGGGAGAACTGTGGTGCGACCCAAAACGGTCCAAAACATGGCCGAAGCTTCCAACGAGTGGCGAACGCTCGTCCGGTGTCAGAAACCACTGGAAATGCACTTGCAGCGAAGGAAACGGGCTGAGCTCGAGGACTTCCGGTGCTCGTCCCAAGAAAACGCGAGCGGGAATGCCCCGGACTCAGTTTTCTCGTCCTGGGGTAAAAAGCGGTCCCCCGACGGTTTCTTCCCTTTGCTCCGTATTGGTCATAAGTCTTTCGATCTTCGGGTCTCGTGCTCCGAGGACTTCAACCCACACTCCTGGCATGCTCCCTGACACGTTTTCCGGAGGTATAGGTCGGGAAGCGAGCTCGTTGGAGGGAGAACTGTGGTGCGACCCAAAACGGTCCAAAAGATGGCCGAAGCTTCCAACGAGTGGCGAACGCTCGTCCGGTGTCAGAAACCACTGGAAATGCACTTTCAGCGAAGGAAACGGGCTGAGCTTGAGGACTTCCGGTGCTCGTCCCAAGAAAACGCGAGCGGGAATGCCCCGGACTCAGTTTTCTCGTCCTGGGGTAAAAAGCGGTCCCCCGACGGTTTCTTCCCTTTGCTCCGTATTGGTCATAAGTCTTTCGATCTTCGGGTCTCGTGCTCCGAGGACTTCAACCCACACTCCTGGCATGCTCCCTGACACGTTTTCCGGAGGTATAGGTCGGGAAGCGAGCTCGTTGGAGGGAGAACTGTGGTGCGACCCAAAACGATCCAAAAGATGGCCGAAGCTTCCAACGAGTGGCGAACGCTCGTCCGGTGTCAGAAACCGCTGGAAATGCACTTGCAGCGAAGGAAACGGGCTGAGCTCGAGGACTTCCGGTGCTCGTCCCAAGAAAACGCGAGCGGGAATGCCCCGGACTCAGTTTTCTCGTCCAGGGGTAAAAAGCGGTCCCCCGACGGTTTCTTCCCTTTGCTCCGTATTGGTCATAAGTCTTTCGATCTTCGGGTCTCGTGCTCCGAGGACTTCAACCCACACTCCTGGCATGCTCCCTGACACGTTTTCCGGAGGTATAGGTCGGGAAGCGAGCTCGTTTGAGGGAGAACTGTGGTGCGACCCAAAACGGTCCAAAAGATGGCCGAAGCTTCCAACGAGTGGCGAACGCTCGTCCGGTGTCAGAAACCACTGGAAATGCACTTGCAGCGAAGGAAACGGGCTGAGCTCGAGGACTTCCGATGCTCGTCCCAAGAACACGCGAGCGGGAATGCCCCGGACTCAGTTTTCTCGTCCTGGGGTAAAAAGCAGTCCCCCGACGGTTTCTTCCCTTTGCTCCGTATTGGTCATAAGTCTTTCGATCTTCGGGTCTCGTGCTCCGAGGACTTCAACCCACCCTCCTGGCATGCTCCCTGACACGTTTTCCGGAGGTATAGGTCGGGAAGCGAGCTCGTTGGAGGGAGAACTGTGGTGCGACCCAAAACGGTCCAAAAGATGGCCGAAGCTTCCAACGAGTGGCGAACGCTCGTCCGGTGTCAGAAACCACTGGAAATGCACTTGCAGCGAAGGAAACGGGCTGAGCTCGAGGACTTCCGGTGCTCGTCCCAAGAAAACGCGAGCGGGAATGCCCCGGACTCAGTTTTCTCGTCATGGGGTAAAAAGCGGTCCCCCGACGGTTTCTTCCCTTTGCTCCGTATTGGTCATAAGTCTTTCGATCTTCGGGTCTCGTGCTCCGAGGACTTCAACCCACACTCCTGGCATGCTCCCTGACACGTTTTCCGGAGGTATAGGTCGGGAAGCGAGCTCGTTGGAGGGAGAACTGTGGTGCGACCCAAAACGGTCCAAAAGATGGCCGAAGCTTCCAACGAGTGGCGAACGCTCGTCCGGTGTCAGAAACCGCTGGAAATGCACTTGCAGCGAAGGAAACGGGCTGAGCTCGAGGACTTCCGGTGCTCGTCCCAAGAAAACGCGAGCGGGAATGCCCCGGACTCAGTTTTCTCGTCCAGGGGTAAAAAGCGGTCCCCCGACGGTTTCTTCCCTTTGCTCCGTATTGGTCATAAGTCTTTCGATCTTCGGGTCTCGTGCTCCGAGGACTTAAACCCACACTCCTGGCATGCTCTCTGACACGTTTTCCGGAGGTATAGGTCGGGAAGCGAGCTCGTTGGAGGGAGAACTGTGGTGCGACCCAAAACGGTCCAAAAGATGGCCGAAGCTTCCAACGAGTGGCGAACGCTCGTCCGTTGTTAGAAACCACTGGAAATGCACTTGCAGCGAAGGAAACGGGCTGAGCTCGAGGACTTCCGGTGCTCGTCCCAAGAAAACGCGAGCGGGAATGCCCCGGACTCAGTTTTCTCGTCCTGGGGTAAAAAGCGGTCCCCCGACGGTTTCTTCCCTTTGCTCCGTATTGGTCATAAGTCTTTCGATCTTCGGGTCTCGTGCTCCGAGGACTTCAACCCACACTCCTGGCATGCTCCTTGACACGTTTTCCGGAGGTATAGGTCGGGAAGCGAGCTCGTTGGAGGGAGAACTGTGGTGCGACCCAAAACGGTCCAAAAGATGGCCGAAGCTTCCAACGAGTGGCGAACGCTCGTCCGGTGTCAGAAACCACTGGAAATGCACTTGCAGCGAAGGAAACGGGCTGAGCTCGAGGACTTCCGGTGCTCGTTCCAAGAAAACGCGAGCGGGAATGCCCTGGACTCAGTTTTCTCGTCCTGGAGTAAAAAGCGGTCCCCCGACGGTTTCTTCCCTTTGCTCCGTATTGGTCATAAGTCTTTCGATCTTCGGGTCTCGTGCTCCGAGGACTTCAACCCACACTCCTGGCATGCTCCCTGACACGTTTTCCGGAGGTATAGGTCGGGAAGCGAGCTCGTTGGAGGGAGAACTGTGGTGCGACCCAAAACGGTCCAAAAGATCGCCGAAGCTTCCAACGAGTGGCGAACGCTCGTCCGGTGTCAGAAACCACTGGAAATGCACTTGCAGTGAAGGAAACGGGCTGAGCTCGAGGACTTCCGGTGCTCGTCTCAAGAAAACGCGAGCGGGAATGCCCCGGACTCAGTTTTCTCGTCCTGGGGTAAAAAGCGGTCCCCGACGGTTTCTTCCCTTTGCTCCGTATTGGTCATAAGTCTTTCGATCTTCGGGTCTCGTGCTCCGAGGACTTCAACCCACACTCCTGGCATGCTCCCTGACACGTTTTCCGGAGGTATAGGTCGGGAAGCGAGCTCGTTGGAGGGAGAACTGTGGTGCGACCCAAAACGGTCCAAAAGATGGCCGAAGCTTCCAACGAGTGGCGAACGCTCGTCCGGTGTCAGAAACCACTGGAAATGCACTTGCAGCGAAGGAAACGGGCTGAGCTCGAGGACTTCCGATGCTCGTCCCAAGAACACGCGAGCGGGAATGCCCCGGACTCAGTTTTCTCGTCCTGGGGTAAAAAGCAGTCCCCCGACGGTTTCTTCCCTTTGCTCCGTATTGGTCATAAGTCTTTCGATCTTCGGGTCTCGTGCTCCGAGGACTTCAACCCACCCTCCTGGCATGCTCCCTGACACGTTTTCCGGAGGTATAGGTCGGGAAGCGAGCTCGTTGGAGGGAGAACTGTGGTGCGACCCAAAACGGTCCAAAAGATGGCCGAAGCTTCCAACGAGTGGCGAACGCTCGTCCGGTGTCAGAAACCACTGGAAATGCACTTGCAGCGAAGGAAACGGGCTGAGCTCGAGGACTTCCGGTGCTCGTCCCAAGAAAACGAGAGCGGGAATGCCCCGGACTCAGTTTTCTCGTCATGGGGTAAAAAGCGGTCCCCCGACGGTTTCTTCCCTTTGCTCCGTATTGGTCATAAGTCTTTCAATCTTCGGGTCTCGTGCTCCGAGGACTTCAACCCACACTCCTGGCATGCTCCCTGACACGTTTTCCGGAGGTATAGGTCGGGAAGCGAGCTCGTTGGAGGGAGAACTGTGGTGCGACCCAAAACGGTCCAAAAGATGGCCGAAGCTTCCAACGAGTGGTGAACGCTCGTCTGGTGTCAGAAACCACTGGAAATGCACTTGCAGCGAAGGAAACGGGCTGAGCTCGAGGACTTCCGGTGCTCGTCCCAAGAAAACGCGAGCGGGAATGCCCCGGACTCAGTTTTCTCGTCCTGGGGTAAAAAGCGGTCCCCCGACGGTTTCTTCCCTTTGCTCCGTATTGGTCATAAGTCTTTCGATCTTCGGGTCTCGTGCTCCGAGGACTTCAACCCACACTCCTGGCATGCTCCCTGACACGTTTTCCGGAGGTATAGGTCGGGAAGCGAGCTCGTTGGAGGGAGAACTGTGGTGCGACCCAAAACGGTCCAAAAGATGGCCGAAGCTTCCAACGAGTGGCGAACGCTCGTCCGGTGTCAGAAACCACTGGAAATGCACTTGCAGCGAAGGAAACGGGCTGAGCTCGAGGACTTCCGGTGCTCGTCCCAAGAAAACGCGAGCGGGAATGCCCCGGACTCAGTTTTCTCGTCCTGGGGTAAAAAGCGGTCCCCCGACGGTTTCTACCCTTTGCTCCGTATTGGTCATAAGTCTTTCGATCTTCGGGTCTCGTGCTCCGAGGACTTCAACCCACACTCCTGGGATGCTCCCTGACACGTTTTCCGGAGGTATAGGTCGGGAAGCGAGCTCGTTGGAGGGAGAACTGTGGTGCGACCCAAAACGGTCCAAAAGATGGCCGAAGCTTCCAACGAGTGGCGAACGCTCGTCCGGTGTCAGAAACCACTGGAAATGCACTTGCAGCGAAGGAAACGGGCTGAGCTCGAGGACTTCCGGTGCTCGTCCCAAGAAAACGCGAGCGGGAATGCCCCGGACTCAGTTTTCTCGTCCTGGGGTAAAAAGCGGTCCCCCGACGGTTTCTACCCTTTGCTCCGTATTGGTCATAAGTCTTTCGATCTTCGGGTCTCGTGCTCCGAGGACTTCAACCCACACTCCTGGGATGCTCCCTGACACGTTTTCCGGAGGTATAGGTCGGGAAGCGAGCTCGTTGGAGGGAGAACTGTGGTGCGACCCAAAACGGTCCAAAAGATGGCCGAAGCTTCCAACGAGTGGCGAACGCTCGTCCGGTGTCAGAAACCACTGGAAATGCACTTGCAGCGAAGGAAACGGGCTGAGCTCGAGGACTTCCGGTGCTCGTCCCAAGAAAACGCGAGCGGGAATGCCCCGGACTCAGTTTTCCCGTCCTGGGGTAAAAAGCGGTCCCCCGACGGTTTCTACCCTTTGCTCCGTATTGGTCATAAGTCTTTCGATCTTCGGGTCTCGTGCTCCGAGGACTTCAACCCACACTCCTGGGGTGCTCCCTGACACGTTTTCCGGAGGTATAGGTCGGGAAGCGAGCTCGTTGGAGGGAGAACTGTGGTGCGACCCAAAACGGTCCAAAAGATGGTCGAAGCTTCCAACGAGTGGCGAACGCTCGTCCGGTGTCAGAAACCACTGGAAATGCACTTGCAGCGAAGGAAACGGGCTGAGCTCGAGGACTTCCGGTGCTCGTCCCAAGAAAACGCGAGCGGGAATGCCCCGGACTCAGTTTTCTCGTCCTGGGGTAAATAGCGGTCCCCCGACGGTTTCTTCCCTTTGCTCCGTATTGGTCATAAGTCTTTCGATCTTCGGGTCTCGTGCTCCGAGGACTTCAACCCACACTCCTGGCATGCTCCCTGACACGTTTTCCGGAGGTATAGGTCGGGAAGCGAGCTCGTTGGAGGGAGAACTGTGGTGCGACCCAAAACGGTCCAAAAGATGGCCGAAGCTTCCAACGAGTGGCGAACGCTCGTCCGGTGTCAGAAACCACTGGAAATGCACTTGCAGCGAAGGAAACGGGCTGAGCTCGAGGACTTCCGGTGCTCGTCCCAAGAAAACGCGAGCGGGAATGCCCCGGACTCAGTTTTCTCGTCCTGGGGTAAATAGCGGTCCCCCGACGGTTTCTTCCCTTTGCTCCGTATTGGTCATAAGTCTTTCGATCTTCGGGTCTCGTGCTCCGAGGACTTCAACCCACACTCCTGGCATGCTCTCTGACACGTTTTCCGGAGGTATAGGTCAGGAAGCGAGCTCGTTGGAGGGAGAACTGTGGTGCGACCCAAAACGGTCCAAAAGATGGCCGAAGCTTCCAACGAGTGGCGAACGCTCGTCCGGTGTCAGAAACCAATGGAAATGCACTTGCAGCGAAGGAAACGGGCTGAGCTCGAGGACTTCCGGTGCTCGTCCCAAGAAAACGCGAGCGGGAATGCCCCGGACTCAGTTTTCCCGTCCTGGGGTAAAAAGCGATCCCCCGACGGTTTCTTCCCTTTGCTCCGTATTGGTTATAAGTCTTTCGATCTTAGGGTCTCGTGCTCCGAGGACTTCAACCCACACTCCTGGCATGCTCCCTGACACGTTTTCCGGAGGTATAGGTCGGGAAGCGAGCTCGTTGGAGGGAGAACTGTGGTGCGACCCAAAACGGTCCAAAAGATGGCCGAAGCTTCCAACGAGTGGCGAACGCTCGTCCGGTGTCAGAAACCACTGGAAATGCACTTGCAGCGAAGGAAACGGGCTGAGCTCGAGGACTTCCGGTGCTCGTCCCAAGAAAACGCGAGCGGGAATGCCCCGGACTCAGTTTTCTCGTCCTGTTGTAAAAAGCGGTCCCCCGACGGTTTCTTCCCTTTGCTCCGTATTGGTCATAAGTCTTTCGATCTTCGGGTCTCGTGCTCCGAGGACTTCAACCCACACTCCTGGCATGCTCCCTGACACGTTTTCCGGAGGTATAGGTCGGGAAGCGAGCTCGTTGGAGGGAGAACTGTGGTTCGACCCAAAACGGTCCAAAAGAGCCGAAGCTTCCAACGAGTGGCGAACGCTCGTCCGGTGTCAAAAACCACTGGAAATGCACTTGCAGCGAAGGAAACGGGCTGAGCTCGAGGACTTCCGATGCTCGTCCCAAGAAAACGCGAGCGGGAATGCCCCGGACTCAGTTTTCTCGTCCTGGGGTAAATAGCGGTCCCCCGACGGTTTCTTCCCTTTGCTCCGTATTGGTCATAAGTCTTTCGATCTTCGGGTCTCGTGCTCCGAGGACTTCAACCCACACTCCTGGCATGCTCTCTGACACGTTTTCCGGAGGTATAGGTCGGGAAGCGAGCTCGTTGGAGGGAGAACTGTGGTGCGACCCAAAACGGTCCAAAAGATGGCCGAAGCTTCCAACGAGTGGCGAACGCTCGTCCGGTGTCAGAAACCACTGGAAATGCACTTGCAGCGAAGGAAACGGGCTGAGCTCGAGGACTTCCAGTGCTCGTCCCAAGAAAACGCGAGCGGGAATGCCCCGGACTCAGTTTTCTCGTCCTGGGGTAAAAAGCGGTCCCCCGACGGTTTCTTCCCTTTGCTCCGTATTGGTCATTAGTCTTTCGATCTTAGGGTCTCGTGCTCCGAGGACTTCAATCCACACTCCTGGCATGCTCCCTGACACGTTTTCCGGAGGTATAGGTCGGGAAGCGAGCTCGTTGGAGGGAGAACTGTGGTGCGACCCAAAACGGTCCAAAAGATGGCCGAAGCTTCCAACGAGTGGCGAACGCTCGTCCGGTGTCAGAAACCACTGGAAATGCACTTGCAGCGAAGGAAACGGGCTGAGCTCGAGGACTTCCGGTGCTCGTCCCAAGAAAACGCGAGCGGGAATGCCCCGGACTCAGTTTTCTCGTCCTGGGGTAAAAAGCGGTCCCCCGACGGTTTCTTCCCTTTGCTCCGTATTGGTCATAAGTCTTTCGATCTTAGGGTCTCGTGCTCCGAGGACTTCAACCCACACTCCTGGCATGCTCCCTGACACGTTTTCCGGAGGTATAGGTCGGGAAGCGAGCTCGTTTGAGGGAGAACTGTGGTGCGAACCAAAACCGTCCAAAAGATGGCCGAAGCTTCCAACGAGTGGCGAACGCTCGTCCGGTGTCAGAAACCAATGCAAACGCACTTGCAGCGAAGGAAACAGGCTGAGCTCGAGGACTTCCGGTGCTCGTCCCAAGAAAACGCGAGCGGGAATGCCCCGGACTCAGTTTTCCCGTCCTGGGGTAAAAAGCGGTCCCCCGACGGTTTCTTCCCTTTGCTCCGTATTGGTCATAAGTCTTTCGATCTTCGGGTCTCGTGCTCCGAGGACTTCAACCCACACTTCTAGCATGCTCCCTGACACGTTTTCCGGAGGTATAGGTCGGGAAGCGAGCTCGTTGGAGGGAGAATTGTGGTGCGACCCAAAACGGTCCAAAAGATTGCCGAAGCTTCCAACGAGTGGCGAACGCTCGTCCGGTGTCAGAAACCACTGGAAATGCACTTGCAGCGAAGGAAACGGGCTGAGCTCGAGGACTTCCGGTGCTCGTCCCAAGAAAACGCGAGCGGGAATGCCCCGGACTCAGTTTTCTCGTCCTGGGGTAAAAAGCGGTCCCCCGACGGTTTCTTCCCTTTGCTCCGTATTGGTCATAAGTCTTTCGATCTTCGGGTCTCGTGCTCCGTGGACTTCAACCCACACTCCTGGCATGCTCCCTGACACGTTTTCCGGAGGTATAGGTCGGGAAGCGAGCTCGTTGGAGGGAGAACTGTGGTGCGACCCAAAACGGTCCAAAAGATGGCCGAAGCTTCCAACGAGTGGCGAACGCTCGTCCGGTGTCAGAAACCACTGGAAATGCACTTGCAGCGAAGGAAACGGGCTGAGCTCGAGGACTTCCGGTGCTCGTCCCAAGAAAACGCGAGCGGGAATGCCCCGGACTCAGTTTTCTCGTCCTGGGGTAAAAAGCGGTCCCCCGACGGTTTCTTCCCTTTGCTCCGTATTGGTCATAAGTCTTTCGATCTTCGGGTCTCGTGCTCCGAGGACTTCAACCCACACTCCTGGCATGCTCCCTGACACGTTTTCCGGAGGTATAGGTCGGGAAGCGAGCTCGTTGGAGGGAGAACTGTGGTGCGACCCAAAACGGTCCAAAAGATGGCCGAAGCTTCCAACGAGTGGCGAACGCTCGTCCGGTGTCAGAAACCACTGGAAATGCACTTGCAGCGAAGGAAACGGGCTGAGCTCGAGGACTTCCGGTGCTCGTCCCAAGAAAACGCGAGCGGGAATGCCCCGGACTCAGTTTTCTCGTCCTAGGGTAAAAAGCGGTCCCCCGACGGTTTCTTCCCTTTGCTCCGTATTGGTCATAAGTCTTTCGATCTTCGGGTCTCGTGCTCCGAGGACTTCAACCCACACTCCTGGCATGCTCCCTGACACGTTTTCCGGAGGTATAGGTCGGGAAGCGAGCACGTTGGAGGGAGAACTGTGGTGCGACCCAAAACGGTCCAAAAGATGGCCGAAGCTTCCGACGAGTGGCGAACGCTCGTCCGGTGTCAGAAACCACTGGTAATGCACTTGCAGCGAAGGAAACGGGCTGAGCTCGAGGACTTCCGGTCTCGTCCCAAGAAAACGCGAGCGGGAATGTCCCGGACTCAGTTTTCTCGTCCTGGGGTAAAAAGCGGTCCCCCGACGGTTTCTTCCCTTTGCTCCGTATTGGTCATAAGTCTTTCGATCTTCGGGTCTCGTGCTCCGAAGACTTCAACCCACACTCCTGGCATGCTCCCTGACACGTTTTCCGGAGGTATAGGTCGGGAAGCGAGCTCGTTGGAGGGAGAACTGTGGTGCGACCCAAAACGGTCCAAAAGATGGCCGAAGCTTCCAACGAGTGGCGAACGCTCGTCCGGTGTCAGAAACCACTGGAAATGCACTTGCAGCGAAGGAAACGGGCTGAGCTCGAGGACTTCCGGTGCTCGTCCCAAGAAAACGCGAGCGGGAATGCCCCGGACTCAGTTTTCTCGTCCTGGGGTAAAAAGCGGTCCCCCGACGGTTTCTTCCCTTTGCTCCGTATTGGTCATAAGTCTTTCGATCTTCGGGTCTCGTGCTCCGTGGACTTCAACCCACACTCCTGGCATGCTCCCTGACCCGTTTTGCGGAAGTATAGGTCGGGAAGCGAGCTCGTTGGAGGGAGAACTGTGGTGCGACCCAAAACGGTCCAAAAGATGGCCGAAGCTTCCAACGAGTGGCGAACGCTCGTCCGGTGTCAGAAACCACTGGAAATGCACTTGCAGCGAAGGAAACGGGCTAAGCTCAAGGACTTCCGGTGCTCGTCCCAAGAAAACGCGAGCGGGAATGCCCCGGACTCAATTTTCTCGTCCTGGGGTAAAAAGCGGTCCCCCGACGGTTTCTTCCCTTTGCTCCGTATTGGTTATAAGTCTTTCGATCTTCGGGTCTCGTGCTCCGAGGACTTCAACCCACACTCCTGGCATGCTCCCTGACACGTTTTCCGGAGGTATAGGTCGGGAAGCGAGCTCGTTGGAGGGAGAACTGTGGTGCGACCCAAAACGGTCCAAAAGATGGCCGAAGCTTCCAACGAGTGGCGATCGCTCGTCCGGTGTCAGAAACCACTGGAAATGCACTTGCAGCGAAGGAAACGGGCTGAGCTCGAGGACTTCCGGTGCTCGTCCCAAGAAAACGCGAGCGGGAATGCCCCGGACTCAGTTTTCTCGTCCTGGGGTAAAAAGCGGTCCCCCGACGGTTTCTTCCCTTTGCTCCGTATTGGTCATAAGTCTTTCGATCTTCGGGTCTCGTGCTCCGAGGACTTCAACCCACACTCCTGGCATGCTCCCTGACACGTTTTCCGGAGGTATAGGTCGGGAAGCGAGCTCGTTGGAGGGAGAACTGTGGTGCGACCCAAAACGGTCCAAAACATGGCCGAAGCTTCCAACGAGTGGCGAACGCTCGTCCGGTGTCAGAAACCACTGGAAATGCACTTGCAGCGAAGGAAACGGGCTGAGCTCGAGGACTTCCGGTGCTCGTCCCAAGAAAACGCGAGCGGGAATGCCCCGGACTCAGTTTTCTCGTCCTGGGGTAAAAAGCGGTCCCCCGACGGTTTCTTCCCTTTGCTCCGTATTGGTCATAAGTCTTTCGATCTTCGGGTCTCGTGCTCCGAGGACTTCAACCCACACTCCTGGCATGCTCCCTGACACGTTTTCCGGAGGTATAGGTCGGGAAGCGAGCTCGTTGGAGGGAGAACTGTGGTGCGACCCAAAACGGTCCAAAAGATGGCCGAAGCTTCCAACGAGCAGCGAACGCTCGTCCGGTGTCAGAAACCACTGGAAATGCACTTGCAGCGAAGGAAACGGGCTGAGCTCGAGGACTTCCGGTGCTCGTCCCAAGTAAACGCGAGCGGGAATGCCCCGGACTCAGTTTTCTCGTCCTGGGTTAAAAAGCGGTCCCTCGACGGTTTCTTCCCTTTGCTCCGTATTGGTCATAAGTCTTTCGATCTTCGGGTCTCGTGCTCCGAGGACTTCAACCCACACTCCTGGCATGCTCCCTGACACGTTTTCTGGTGGTATAGGTCGGAAAGCGAGCTCGTTGGAGGGAGAACTGTGGTGCGACCCAAAACGGTCCAAAAGATGGCCGAAGCTTCCAACGAGCGGCGAACGCTCGTCCGGTGTCAGAAACCACTGGAAATGCACTTGCAGCGAAGGAAACGGGCTGAGCTCGAGGACTTCCGGTGCTCGTCCCAAGAAAACGCGAGCGGGAATGCCCCGGACTCAGTTTTCTCGTCCTGGGGTAAAAAGCGGTCCCCCGACGGTTTCTTCCCTTTGCTCCGTATTGGTCATAAGTCTTTCGATCTTCGGGACTCGTGCTCCGAGGACTTCAACCCACACTCCTGGCATGCTCCCTGACACGTTTTCCGGAGGTATAGGTCGGGAAGCGAGCTCGTTGGAGGGAGAACTGTGGTGCGACCCAAAACGGTCCAAAAGATGGCCGAAGCTTCCAACGAGCGGCGAACGCTCGTCCGGTGTCAGAAACCACTGGAAATGCACTTGCAGCGAAGGAAACGGGCTGAGCTCGAGGACTTCCGGTGCTCGTCCCAAGAAAACGCGAGCGGGAATGCCCCGGACTCAGTTTTCTCGTCCTGGGGTAAAAAGCGGTCCCCCGACGGTTTCTTCCCTTTGCTCCGTATTGGTCATAAGTCTTTCGATCTTCGGGTCTCGTGCTCCGAGGACTTCAACCCACACTCCTGGCATGCTCCCTGACACGTTTTCCGGAGGTATAGGTCGGGAAGCGAGCTCGTTGGAGGGAGAACTGTGGTGCGACCCAAAACGGTCCAAAAGATGGCCGAAGCTTCCAACGAGCGGCGAACGCTCGTCCGGTGTCAGAAACCACTGGAAATGCACTTGCAGCGAAGGAAACGGGCTGAGCTCAAGGACTTCCGGTGCTCGTCCCAAGAAAACGCGAGCGGGAATGCCCCGGACTCAGTTTTCTCGTCCTGGGGTAAAAAGCGGTCCCCCGACGGTTTCTTCCCTTTGCTCCGTATTGGTCATAAGTCTTTTGATCTTCGGGTCTCGTGCTCCGAGGACTTCAACCCACACTCCTGGCATGCTCCCTGACACGTTTTCCGGAGGTATAGGTCGGGAAGCGAGCTCGTTGGAGGGAGAACTGTGGTGCGACCCAAAACGGTCCAAAAGATGGCCGAAGCTTCCAACGAGCGGCGAACGCTCGTCCGGTGTCAGAAACCACTGGAAATGCACTTGCAGCGAAGGAAACGGGCTGAGCTCGAGGACTTCCGGTGCTCGTCTAAAGAAAACGCGAGCGGGAATGCCCCGGACTCAGTTTTCTCGTCCTGGGGTAAAAAGCGGTCCCCCGACGGTTTCTTCCCTTTGCTCCGTATTGGTCATAAGTCTTTCGATCTTCGGGTCTCGTGCTCCGAGGACTTCAACCCACACTCCTGGCATGCTCCCTGACACGTTTTCCGGAGGTATAGGTCGGGAAGCGAGCTCGTTGGAGGGAGAACTGTGGTGCGACCCAAAACGGTCCAAAAGATGGCCGAAGCTTCCAACGAGTGGCGAACGCTCGTCCGGTGTCAGAAACCACTGGAAATGCACTTGCAGCGAAGGAAACGGGCTGAGCTCGAGGACTTCCGGTGCTCGTCCCAAGAAAACGCGAGCGGGAATGCCCCGGACTCAGTTTTCTCGTCCTGGGGTAAAAAGCGGTCCCCCGACGGTTTCTTCCCTTTGCTCCGTATTGGTCATAAGTCTTTCGATCTTCGGGTCTCGTGCTCCGAGAACTTCAACCCACACTCCTGGCATGCTCCCTGACACGTTTTCCGGAGGTATAGGTCGGGAAGCGAGCTCGTTGGAGGGAGAACTGTGGTGCGACCCAAAACGGTCCAAAAGATGGCCGAAGCTTCCAACGAGCGGCGAACGCTCGTCCGGTGTCAGAAACCACTGGAAATGCACTTGCAGCGAAGGAAACGGGCTGAGCTCGAGGACTTCCGGTGCTCGTCCCAAGAAAACGCGAGCGGGAATGCCCCGGACTCAGTTTTCTCGTCCTGGGGTAAAAAGCGGTCCCCCGACGGTTTCTTCCCTTTGCTCCGTATTGGTCATAAGTCTTTCGATCTTCGGGTCTCGTGCTCCGAGGACTTCAACCCACACTCCTGGCATGCTCCCTGACACGTTTTCCGGAGGTATAGGTCGGGAAGCGAGCTCGTTGGAGGGAGAACTGTGGTGCGACCCAAAACGGTCCAAAAGATGGCCGAAGCTTCCAACGAGCGGCGAACGCTCGTCCGGTGTCAGAAACCACTGGAAATGCACTTGCAGCGAAGGAAACGGGCTGAGCTCGAGGACTTCCGGTGCTCGTCCCAAGAAAACGCGAGCGGGAATGCCCCGGACTCAGTTTTCTCGTCCTGGGGTAAAAAGCGGTCCCCCGACGGTTTCTTCCCTTTGCTCCGTATTGGTCATAAGTCTTTCGATCTTCGGGTCTCGTGCTCCGAGGACTTCAACCCACACTCCTGGCATGCTCCCTGACACGTTTTCCGGAGGTATAGGTCGGGAAGCGAGCTCGTTGGAGGGAGAACTGTGGTGCGACCCAAAACGGTCCAAAAGATGGCCGAAGCTTCCAACGAGTGGCGAACGCTCGTCCGGTGTCAGAAACCACTGAAAATGCACTTGCAGCGAAGGAAACGGGCTGAGCTCGAGGACTTCCGGTGCTCGTCCCAAGAAAACGCGAGCGGGAATGCCCCGGACTCAGTTTTCTCGTCCTGGGGTAAAAAGCGGTCCCCCGACGGTTTCTTCCCTTTGCTCCGTATTGGTCATAAGTCTTTCGATCTTCGGGTCTCGTGCTCCGAGGACTTCAACCCACACTCCTGGCATGCTCCCTGACACGTTTTCCGGAGGTATAGGTCGGGAAGCGAGCTCGTTGGAGGGAGAACTGTGGTGCGACCCAAAACGGTCCAAAAGATGGCCGAAGCTTCCAACGAGCGGCGAACGCTCGTCCGGTGTCAGAAACCACTGGAAATGCACTTGCAGCGAAGGAAACGGGCTGAGCTCGAGGACTTCCGGTGCTCGTCCCAAGAAAACGCGAGCGGGAATGCCCCGGACTCAGTTTTCTCGTCCTGGGGTAAAAAGCGGTCCCCCGACGGTTTCTTCCCTTTGCTCCGTATTGGTCATAAGTCTTTCGATCTTCGGGTCTCGTGCTCCGAGGACTTCAACCCACACTTCTGGCATGCTCCCTGACACGTTTTCCGGAGGTATAGGTCGGGAAGCGAGCTTGTTGGAGGGAGAACTGTGGTGCGACCCAAAACGGTCCAAAAGATGGCCGAAGCTTCCAACGAGCGGCGAACGCTCGTCCGGTGTCAGAAACCACTGGAAATGCACTTGCAGCGAAGGAAACGGGCTGAGCTCGAGGACTTCCGGTGCTTGTCCCAAGAAAACGCGAGCGGGAATGCCCTGGACTCAGTTTTCTCGTCCTGGGGTAAAAAGCGGTCCCCCGACGGTTTCTTCCCTTTGCTCCGTATTGGTCATAAGTCTTTCGATCTTCGGGTCTCGTGCTCCGAGGACTTCAACCCACACTCCTGGCATGCTCCCTGACACGTTTTCCGGAGGTATAGGTCGGGAAGCGAGCTCGTTGGAGGGAGAACTGTGGTGCGACCCAAAACGGTCCAAAAGATGGCCGAAGCTTCCAACGAGTGGCGAACGCTCGTCCGGTGTCAGAAACCACTGGAAATGCACTTGCAGCGAAGGAAACGGGCTGAGCTCAAGGACTTCCGGTGCTCGTCCCAAGAAAACGCGAGCGGGAATGCCCCGGACTCAGTTTTCTCGTCCTGGGGTAAAAAGCGGTCCCCCGACGGTTTCTTCCCTTTGCTCCGTATTGGTCATAAGTCTTTCGATCTTCGGGTCTCGTGCTCCGAGGACTTCAACCCACACTTCTGGCATGCTCCCTGACACGTTTTCCGGAGGTATAGGTCGGGAAGCGAGCTTGTTGGAGGGAGAACTGTGGTGCGACCCAAAACGGTCCAAAAGATGGCCGAAGCTTCCAACGAGCGGCGAACGCTCGTCCGGTGTCAGAAACCACTGGAAATGCACTTGCAGCGAAGGAAACGGGCTGAGCTCGAGGACTTCCGGTGCTTGTCCCAAGAAAACGCGAGCGGGAATGCCCTGGACTCAGTTTTCTCGTCCTGGGGTAAAAAGCGGTCCCCCGACGGTTTCTTCCCTTTGCTCCGTATTGGTCATAAGTCTTTCGATCTTCGGGTCTCGTGCTCCGAGGACTTCAACCCACACTCCTGGCATGCTCCCTGACACGTTTTCCGGAGGTATAGGTCGGGAAGCGAGCTCGTTGGAGGGAGAACTGTGGTGCGACCCAAAACGGTCCAAAAGATGGCCGAAGTTTCCAACGAGTGGCGAACGCTCGTCCGGTGTCAGAAACCACTGGAAATGCACTTGCAGCGAAGGAAACGGGCTGAGCTCGAGGACTTCCGGTGCTCGTCCCAAGAAAACGCGAGCGGGAATGCCCCGGACTCAGTTTTCTCGTCCTGGGGTAAAAAGCGGTCCCCCGACGGTTTCTTCCCTTTGCTCCGTATTGGTCATAAGTCTTTCGATCTTCGGGTCTCGTGCTCCGAGGACTTCAACCCACACTCCTGGCATGCTCCCTGACACGTTTTCTGGAGGTATAGGTCGGGAAGCGAGCTCGTTGGAGGGAGAACTGTGGTGCGACCCAAAACGGTCCAAAAGATGGCCGAAGCTTCCAACGAGTGGCGAACGCTCGTCCGGTGTCAGAAACCACTGGAAATGCACTTGCAGCGAAGGAAACGGGCTGAGCTCGAGGACTTCCGGTGCTCGTCCCAAGAAAACGCGAGCGGGAATGCCCCGGACTCAGTTTTCTCGTCCTGGGGTAAAAAGCGGTCCCCCGACGGTTTCTTCCCTTTGCTCCGTATTGGTCATAAGTCTTTCGATCTTCGGGTCTCGTGCTCCAAGGACTTCAACCCACACTCCTGGCATGCTCCCTGACACGTTTTCCGGAGGTATAGGTCGGGAAGCGAGCTCGTTGGAGGGAGAACTGTGGTGCGACCCAAAACGGTCCAAAAGATGGCCGAAGCTTCCAACGAGTGGCGAACGCTCGTCCGGTGTCAGAAACCACTGGAAATGCACTTGCAGCGAAGGAAACGGGCTGAGCTCGAGGACTTCCGGTGCTCGTCCCAAGAAAACGCGAGCGGGAATGCCCCGGACTCAGTTTTCTCGTCCTGGGGTAAAAAGCGGTCCCCCGACGGTTTCTTCCCTTTGCTCCGTATTGGTCATAAGTCTTTCGATCTTCGGGTCTCGTGCTCCGAGGACTTCAACCCACACTCCTGGCATGCTCCCTGACACGTTTTCCGGAGGTATAGGTCGGGAAGCGAGCTCGTTGGAGGGAGAACTGTGGTGCGACCCAAAACGGTCCAAAAGATGGCCGAAGCTTCCAACGAGTGGCGAATGCTCGTCCGGTGTCAGAAACCACTGGAAATGCACTTGCAGCGAAGGAAACGGGCTGAGCTCGAGGACTTCCGGTGCTCGTCCCAAGAAAACGCGAGCGGGAATGCCCCGGACTCAGTTTTCTCGTCCTGGGGTAAAAAGCGGTCCCCCGACGGTTTCTTCCCTTTGCTCCGTATTGGTCATAAGTCTTTCGATCTTCGGGTCTCGTGCTCCGAGGACTTCAACCCACACTCCTGGCATGCTCCCTGACACGTTTTCCGGAGGTATAGGTCGGGAAGCGAGCTCGTTGGAGGGAGAACTGTGGTGCGACCCAAAACGGTCCAAAAGATGGCCGAAGCTTCCAACGAGTGGCGAACGCTCGTCCGGTGTCAGAAACCACTGGAAATGCACTTGCAGCGAAGGAAACGGGCTGAGCTCGAGGACTTCCGGTGCTCGTCCCAAGAAAACGCGAGCGGGAATGCCCCGGACTCAGTTTTCTCGTCCTGGGGTAAAAAGCGGTCCCCCGACGGTTTCTTCCCTTTGCTCCGTATTGGTCATAAGTCTTTCGATCTTCGGGTCTCGTGCTCCGAGGACTTCAACCCACACTCCTGGCATGCTCCCTGACACGTTTTCCGGAGGTATAGGTCGGGAAGCGAGCTCGTTGGAGGGAGAACTGTGGTGCGACCCAAAACGGTCCAAAAGATGGCCGAAGCTTCCAACGAGTGGCGAACGCTCGTCCGGTGTCAGAAACCACTGGAAATGCACTTGCAGCGAAGGAACCAGGCTGAGCTCGAGGACTTCCGGTGCTCGTCCCAAGAAAACGCGAGCGGGAATGCCCCGGACTCAGTTTTCTCGTCCTGGGGTAAAAAGCGGTCCCCCGACGGTTTCTTCCCTTTGCTCCGTATTGGTCATAAGTCTTTCGATCTTCGGGTCTCGTGCTCCGAGGACTTCAACCCACACTCCTGGCATGCTCCCTGACACGTTTTCCGGAGGTATAGGTCGGGAAGCGAGCTCGTTGGAGGGAGAACTGTGGTGCGACCCTAAACGGTCCAAAAGATGGCCGAAGCTTCCAACGAGTGGCGAACGCTCGTCCGGTGTCAGAAACCACTGGAAATGCACTTGCAGCGAAGGAAACGGGCTGAGCTCGAGGACTTCCGGTGCTCGTCCCAAGAAAACGCGAGCGGGAATGCCCCGGATTCAGTTTTCTCGTCCTGGGGTAAAAAGCGGTCCCCCGACGGTTTCTTCCCTTTGCTCCGTATTGGTCATAAGTCTTTCGATCTTCGGGTCTCGTGCTCCGAGGACTTCAACCCACACTCCTGGCATGCTCCCTGACACGTTTTCCAGAGGTATAGGTCGGGAAGCGAGCTCGTTGGAGGGAGAACTGTGGTGCGACCCAAAACGGTCCAAAAGATGGCCGAAGCTTCCAACGAGTGGCGAACGCTCGTCCGGTGTCAGAAACCACTGGAAATGCACTTGCAGCGAAGGAAACGGGCCGAGCTCGAGGACTTCCGGTGCTCGTCCCAAGAAAACGCGAGCAGGAATGCCCCGGACTAAGTTTTCTCGTCCTGGGGTAAAAAGCGGTTCCCCGACGGTTTCTTCCCTTTGCTCCGTATTGGTCATAAGTCTTTCGATCTTCGGGTCTCGTGCTCCGAGGACTTCAACCCACACTCCTGGCATGCTCCCTGACACGTTTTCCGGAGGTATAGGTCGGGAAGCGAGCTCGTTGGAGGGAGAACTGTGGTGCGACCCAAAACGGTCCAAAAGATGGCCGAAGCTTCCAACGAGTGGCGAACGCTCGTCCGGTGTCAGAAACCACTGGAAATGCACTTGCAGCGAAGGAACCAGGCTGAGCTCGAGGACTTCCGGTGCTCGTCCCAAGAAAACGCGAGCGGGAATGCCCCGGACTCAGTTTTCTCGTCCTGGGGTAAAAAGCGGTCCCCCGACGGTTTCTTCCCTTTGCTCCGTATTGGTCATAAGTCTTTCGATCTTCGGGTCTCGTGCTCCGAGGACTTCAACCCACACTCCTGGCATGCTCCCTGACACGTTTTCCGGAGGTATAGGTCGGGAAGCGAGCTCGTTGGAGGGAGAACTGTGGTGCGACCCTAAACGGTCCAAAAGATGGCCGAAGCTTCCAACGAGTGGCGAACGCTCGTCCGGTGTCAGAAACCACTGGAAATGCACTTGCAGCGAAGGAAACGGGCTGAGCTCGAGGACTTCCGGTGCTCGTCCCAAGAAAACGCGAGCGGGAATGCCCCGGATTCAGTTTTCTCGTCCTGGGGTAAAAAGCGGTCCCCCGACGGTTTCTTCCCTTTGCTCCGTATTGGTCATAAGTCTTTCGATCTTCGGGTCTCGTGCTCCGAGGACTTCAACCCACACTCCTGGCATGCTCCCTGACACGTTTTCCAGAGGTATAGGTCGGGAAGCGAGCTCGTTGGAGGGAGAACTGTGGTGCGACCCAAAACGGTCCAAAAGATGGCCGAAGCTTCCAACGAGTGGCGAACGCTCGTCCGGTGTCAGAAACCACTGGAAATGCACTTGCAGCGAAGGAAACGGGCCGAGCTCGAGGACTTCCGGTGCTCGTCCCAAGAAAACGCGAGCGGGAATGCCCCGGACTCAGTTTTCTCGTCCTGGGGTAAAAAGCGGTCCCCCGACGGTTTCTTCCCTTTGCTCCGTATTGGTCATAAGTCTTTCGATCTTCGGGTCTCGTGCTCCGAGGACTTCAACCCACACTCCTGGCATGCTCCCTGACACGTTTTCCGGAGGTATAGGTCGGGAAGCGAGCTCGTTGGAGGGAGAACTGTGGTGCGACCCAAAACGGTCCAAAAGATGGCCGAAGCTTCCAACGAGTGGCGAACGCTCGTCCGGTGTCAGAAACCACTGGAAATGCACTTGCAGCGAAGGAAACGGGCCGAGCTCGAGGACTTCCGGTGCTCGTCCCAAGAAAACGTTAGCGGGAATGCCCCGGACTAAGTTTTCTCGTCCTGGGGTAAAAAGCGGTCCCCCGACGGTTTCTTCCCTTTGCTCCGTATTGGTCATAAGTCTTTCGATCTTCGGGTCTCGTGCTCCGAGTTCTTCAACCCACACTCCTGGCATGCTCCCTGACACGTTTTCCGGAGGTATAGGTCGGGAAGCGAGCTCGTTGGAGGGAGAACTGTGGTGCGACCCAAAACGGTCCAAAAGATGGCCGAAGCTTCCAACGAGTGGCGAACGCTCGTCCGGTGTCGGAAACCACTGGAAATGCACTTGCAGCGAAGGAAACGGGCCGAGCTCGAGGACTTCCGGTGCTCGTCCCAAGAAAACGCGAGCGGGAATGCCCCGGACTCAGTTTTCTCGTCCTGGGGTAAAAAGCGGTCCCCCGACGGTTTCTTCCCTTTGCTCCGTATTGGTCATAAGTCTTTCGATCTTCGGGTCTCGTGCTCCGAGGACTTCAACCCACACTCCTGGCATGCTCCCTGACACGTTTTCCGGAGGTATAGGTCGGGAAGCGAGCTCGTTGGAGGGAGAACTGTGGTGCGACCCAAAACGGTCCAAAAGATGGCCGAAGCTTCCAACGAGTGGCGAACGCTCGTCCGGTGTCAGAAACCACTGGAAATGCACTTGCAGTGAAGGAAACGGGCCGAGCTCGAGGACTTCCGGTGCTCGTCCCAAGAAAACGCGAGCGGGAATGCCTCGGACTCAGTTTTCTCGTCCTGGGGTAAAAAGCGGTCCCCCGACGGTTTCTTCCCTTTGCTCCGTATTGGTCATAAGTCTTTCGATCTTCGGGTCTCGTGCTCCGAGGACTTCAACCCACACTCCTGGCATGCTCCCTTACACGTTTTCCGGAGGTATAGGTCGGGAAGCGAGCTCGTTGGAGGGAGAACTGTGGTGCGACCCAAAACGGTCCAAAAGATGGCCGAAGCTTCCAACGAGTGGCGAACGCTCGTCCGGTGTCAGAAACCACTGGAAATGCACTTGCAGCGAAGGAAACGGGCCGAGCTCGAGGACTTCCGGTGCTCGTCCCAAGAAAACGTTAGCGGGAATGCCCCGGACTAAGTTTTCTCGTCCTGGGGTAAAAAGCGGTCCCCCGACGGTTTCTTCCCTTTGCTCCGTATTGGTCATAAGTCTTTCGATCTTCGGGTCTCGTGCTCCGAGTTCTTCAACCCACACTCCTGGCATGCTCCCTGACACGTTTTCCGGAGGTATAGGTCGGGAAGCGAGCTCGTTGGAGGGAGAACTGTGGTGCGACCCAAAACGGTCCAAAAGATGGCCGAAGCTTCCAACGAGTGGCGAACGCTCGTCCGGTGTCAGAAACCACTGGAAATGCACTTGCAGCGAAGGAAACGGGCCGAGCTCGAGGACTTCCGGTGCTCGTCCCAAGAAAACGCGAGCAGGAATGCCCCGGACTCAGTTTTCTCGTCCTGGGGTAAAAAGCGGTTCCCCGACGGTTTCTTCCCTTTGCTCCGTATTGGTCATAAGTCTTTCGATCTTCGGGTCTCGTGCTCCGAGGACTTCAACCCACACTCCTGGCATGCTCCCTGACACGTTTTCCGGAGGTATAGGTCGGGAAGCGAGTTCGTTGGAGGGAGAACTGTGGTGCGACCCAAAACGGTCCAAAAGATGGCCGAAGCTTCCAACGAGTGGCGAACGCTCGTCCGGTGCCAGAAACCACTGGAAATGCACTTGCAGCGAAGGAAACGGGCCGAGCTCGAGGACTTCCGGTGCTCGTCCCAAGAAAACGCGAGCGGGAATGCCCCAGACTCAGTTTTCTCGTCCTGGGGTAAAAAGCGGTCCCCCGACGGTTTCTTCCCTTTGCTCCGTATTGGTCATAAGTCTTTCGATCTTCGGGTCTCGTGCTCCGAGGACTTCAACCCACACTCCTGGCATGCTCCCTGACACGTTTTCCGGAGGTATAGGTCGGGAAGCGAGCTCGTTGGAGGGAGAACTGTGGTGCGACCCAAAACGGTCCAAAAGATGGCCGAAGCTTCCAACGAGTGGCGAACGCTCGTCCGGTGTCAGAAACCACTGGAAATGCACTTGCAGCGAAGGAAACGAGCCGAGCTCGAGGACTTCCGGTGCTCGTCCCAAGAAAACGCGAGCGGGAATGCCCCGGACTCAGTTTTCTCGTCCTGGGGTAAAAAGCGGTCCCCCGACGGTTTCTTCCCTTTGCTCCGTATTGGTCATAAGTCTTTCGATCTTCGGGTCTCGTGCTCCGAGGACTTCAACCCACACTCCTGGCATGCTCCCTGACACGTTTTCCGGAGGTATAGGTCGGGAAGCGAGCTCGTTGGAGGGAGAACTGTGGTGCGACCCAAAACGGTCCAAAAGATGGCCGAAGCTTCCAACGAGTGGCGAACGCTCGTCCGGTGCCAGAAACCACTGGAAATGCACTTGCAGCGAAGGAAACGGGCCGAGCTCGAGGACTTCCGGTGCTCGTCCCAAGAAAACGCGAGCGGGAATGCCCCGGACTCAGTTTTCTCGTCCTGGGGTAAAAAGCGGTCCCCCGACGGTTTCTTCCCTTTGCTCCGTATTGGTCATAAGTCTTTCGATCTTCGGGTCTCGTGCTCCGAGGACTTCAACCCACACTCCTGGCATGCTCCCTGACACGTTTTCCGGAGGTATAGGTCGGGAAGCGAGCTCGTTGGAGGGAGAACTGTGGTGCGACCCAAAACGGTCCAAAAGATGGCCGAAGCTTCCAACGAGTGGCGAACGCTCGTCCGGTATCAGAAACCACTGGAAATGCACTTGCAGCGAAGGAAACGGGCCGAGCTCGAGGACTTCCGGTGCTCGTCCCAAGAAAACGCGAGCGGGAATGCCCCGGACTCAGTTTTCTCGTCCTGGGGTAAAAAGCGGTCCCCCGACGGTTTCTTCCCTTTGCTACGTATTGGTCATAAGTCTTTCGATCTTCGGGTCTCGTGCTCCGAGGACTTCAACCCACACTCCTGGCATGCTCCCTGACACGTTTTCCGGAGGTATAGGTCGGGAAGCGAGCTCGTTGGAGGGAGAACTGTGGTGCGACCCAAAACGGTCCAAAAGATGGCCGAAGCTTCCAACGAGTGGCGAACGCTCGTCCGGTGCCAGAAACCACTGGAAATGCACTTGCAGCGAAGGAAACGGGCCGAGCTCGAGGACTTCCGGTGCTCGTCCCAAAAAAACGCGAGCGGGAATGCCCCGGACTCAGTTTTCTCGTCCTGGGGTAAAAAGCGGTCCCCCGACGGTTTCTTCCCTTTGCTCCGTATTGGTCATAAGTCTTTCGATCTTCGGGTCTCGTGCTCCGAGGACTTCAACCCACACTCCTGGCATGCTCCCTGACACGTTTTCCGGAGGTATAGGTCGGGAAGCGAGCTCGTTGGAGGGAGAACTGTGGTGCGACCCAAAACGGTCCAAAAGATGGCCGAAGCTTCCAACGAGTGGCGAACGCTCGTCCGGTGTCAGAAACCACTGGAAATGCACTTGCAGCGAAGGAAACGGGCCGAGCTCGAGGACTTCCGGTGCTCGTCCCAAGAAAACGCGAGCGGGAATGCCCCGGACTCAGTTTTCTCGTCCTGGGGTAAAAAGCGGTCCCCCGACGGTTTCTTCCCTTTGCTCCGTATTGGTCATAAGTCTTTCGATCTTCGGGTCTCGTGCTCCGAGGACTTCAACCCACACTCCTGGCATGCTCCCTGACACGTTTTCCGGAGGTATAGGTCGGGAAGCGAGCTCGTTGGAGGGAGAACTGTGGTGCGACCCAAAACGGTCCAAAAGATGGCCGAAGCTTCCAACGAGTGGCGAACGCTCGTCCGGTATCAGAAACCACTGGAAATGCACTTGCAGCGAAGGAAACGGGCCGAGCTCGAGGACTTCCGGTGCTCGTCCCAAGAAAACGCGAGCGGGAATGCCCCGGACTCAGTTTTCTCGTCCTGGGGTAAAAAGCGGTCCCCCGACGGTTTCTTCCCTTTGCTACGTATTGGTCATAAGTCTTTCGATCTTCGGGTCTCGTGCTCCGAGGACTTCAACCCACACTCCTGGCATGCTCCCTGACACGTTTTCCGGAGGTATAGGTCGGGAAGCGAGCTCGTTGGAGGGAGAACTGTGGTGCGACCCAAAACGGTCCAAAAGATGGCCGAAGCTTCCAACGAGTGGCGAACGCTCGTCCGGTGCCAGAAACCACTGGAAATGCACTTGCAGCGAAGGAAACGGGCCGAGCTCGAGGACTTCCGGTGCTCGTCCCAAAAAAACGCGAGCGGGAATGCCCCGGACTCAGTTTTCTCGTCCTGGGGTAAAAAGCGGTCCCCCGACGGTTTCTTCCCTTTGCTCCGTATTGGTCATAAGTCTTTCGATCTTCGGGTCTCGTGCTCCGAGGACTTCAACCCACACTCCTGGCATGCTCCCTGACACGTTTTCCGGAGGTATAGGTCGGGAAGCGAGCTCGTTGGAGGGAGAACTGTGGTGCGACCCAAAACGGTCCAAAAGATGGCCGAAGCTTCCAACGAGTGGCGAACGCTCGTCCGGTGTCAGAAACCACTGGAAATGCACTTGCAGCGAAGGAAACGGGCCGAGCTCGAGGACTTCCGGTGCTCGTCCCAAGAAAACGCGAGCGGGAATGCCCCGGACTCAGTTTTCTCGTCCTGGGGTAAAAAGCGGTCCCCCGACGGTTTCTTCCCTTTGCTCCGTATTGGTCATAAGTCTTTCGATCTTCGGGTCTCGTGCTCCGAGGACTTCAACCCACACTCCTGGCATGCTCCCTGACACGTTTTCCGGAGGTATAGGTCGGGAAGCGAGCTCGTTGGAGGGAGAACTGTGGTGCGACCCAAAACGGTCCAAAAGATGGCCGAAGCTTCCAACGAGTGGCGAACGCTCGTCCGGTGTCAGAAACCACTGGAAATGCACTTGCAGCGAAGGAAACGGGCCGAGCTCGAGGACTTCCGGTGCTCGTCCCAAGAAAACGCGGGCGGGAATGCCCCGGACTCAGTTTTCTCGTCCTGGGGTAAAAAGCGGTCCCCCGACGGTTTCTTCCCTTTGCTCCGTATTGGTCATAAGTCTTTCGATCTTCGGGTCTCGTGCTCCGAGGACTTCAACCCACACTCCTGGCATGCTCCCTGACACGTTTTCCGGAGGTATAGGTCGGGAAGCGAGCTCGTTGGAGGGAGAACTGTGGTGCGACCCAAAACGGTCCAAAAGATGGCCGAAGCTTCCAACGAGTGGCGAACGCTCGTCCGGTGCCAGAAACCACTGGAAATGCACTTGCAGCGAAGGAAACGGGCCGAGCTCGAGGACTTCCGGTGCTCGTCCCAAGAAAACGCGAGCGGGAATGCCCCGGACTCAGTTTTCTCGTCCTGGGGTAAAAAGCGGTCCCCCGACGGTTTCTTCCCTTTGCTCCGTATTGGTCATAAGTCTTTCGATCTTCGGGTCTCGTGCTCCGAGGACTTCAACCCACACTCCTGGCATGCTCCCTGACACGTTTTCCGGAGGTATAGGTCGGGAAGCGAGCTCGTTGGAGGGAGAACTGTGGTGCGACCCAAAACGGTCCAAAAGATGGCCGAAGCTTCCAACGAGTGGCGAACGCTCGTCCGGTATCAGAAACCACTGGAAATGCACTTGCAGCGAAGGAAACGGGCCGAGCTCGAGGACTTCCGGTGCTCGTCCCAAGAAAACGCGAGCGGGAATGCCCCGGACTCAGTTTTCTCGTCCTGGGGTAAAAAGCGGTCCCTCGACGGTTTCTTCCCTTTGCTACGTATTGGTCATAAGTCTTTCGATCTTCGGGTCTCGTGCTCCGAGGACTTCAACCCACACTCCTGGCATGCTCCCTGACACGTTTTCCGGAGGTATAGGTCGGGAAGCGAGCTCGTTGGAGGGAGAACTGTGGTGCGACCCAAAACGGTCCAAAAGATGGCCGAAGCTTCCAACGAGGGGCGAACGCTCGTCCGGTGCCAGAAACCACTGGAAATGCACTTGCAGCGAAGGAAACGGGCCGAGCTCGAGGACTTCCGGTGCTCGTCCCAAGAAAACGCGAGCGGGAATGCCCCGGACTCAGTTTTCTCGTCCTGGGGTAAAAAGCGGTCCCCCGACGGTTTCTTCCCTTTGCTCCGTATTGGTCATAAGTCTTTCGATCTTCGGGTCTCGTGCTCCGAGGACTTCAACCCACACTCCTGGCATGCTCCCTGACACGTTTTCCGGAGGTATAGGTCGGGAAGCGAGCTCGTTGGAGGGAGAACTGTGGTGCGACCCAAAACGGTCCAAAAGATGGCCGAAGCTTCCAACGAGTGGCGAACGCTCGTCCGGTGTCAGAAACCACTGGAAATGCACTTGCAGCGAAGGAAACGGGCCGAGCTCGAGGACTTCCGGTGCTCGTCCCAAGAAAACGCGGGCGGGAATGCCCCGGACTCAGTTTTCTCGTCCTGGGGTAAAAAGCGGTCCCCCGACGGTTTCTTCCCTTTGCTCCGTATTGGTCATAAGTCTTTCGATCTTCGGGTCTCGTGCTCCGAGGACTTCAACCCACACTCCTGGCATGCTCCCTGACACGTTTTCCGGAGGTATAGGTCGGGAAGCGAGCTCGTTGGAGGGAGAACTGTGGTGCGACCCAAAACGGTCCAAAAGATGGCCGAAGCTTCCAACGAGTGGCGAACGCTCGTCCGGTGTCAGAAACCACTGGAAATGCACTTGCAGCGAAGGAAACGGGCCGAGCTCGAGGACTTCCGGTGCTCGTCCCAAGAAAACGCGAGCGGGAATGCGCCGGACTCAGTTTTCTCGTCCTGGGGTAAAAAGCGGTCCCCCGACGGTTTCTTCCCTTTGCTCCGTATTGGTCATAAGTCTTTCGATCTTCGGGTCTCGTGCTCCGAGGACTTCAACCCACACTCCTGGCATGCTCCCTGACACGTTTTCCGGAGGTATAGGTCGGGAAGCGAGCTCGTTGGAGGGAGAACTGTGGTGCGACCCAAAACGGTCCAAAAGATGGCCGAAGCTTCCAACGAGTGGCGAACGCTCGTCCGGTGCCAGAAACCACTAGAAATGCACTTGCAGCGAAGGAAACGGGCCGAGCTCGAGGACTTCCGGTGCTCGTCCCAAGAAAACGCGAGCGGGAATGCCCCGGACTCAGTTTTCTCGTCCTGGGGTAAAAAGCGGTCCCCCGACGGTTTCTTCCCTTTGCTCCGTATTTGTCATAAGTCTTTCGATCTTCGGGTCTCGTGCTCCGAGGACTTCAACCCACACTCCTGGCATGCTCCCTGACACGTTTTCCGGAGGTATAGGTCGGGAAGCGAGCTCGTTGGAGGGAGAACTGTGGTGCGACCCAAAACGGTCCAAAAGATGGCCGAAGCTTCCAACGAGTGGCGAACGCTCGTCCGGTGCCAGAAACCACTGGAAATGCACTTGCAGCGAAGGAAACGGGCCGAGCTCGAGGACTTCCGGTGCTCGTCCCAAGAAAACGCGAGCGGGAATGCCCCGGACTCAGTTTTCTCGTCCTGGGGTAAAAAGCGGTCCCCCGACGGTTTCTTCCCTTTGCTCCGTATTGGTCATAAGTCTTTCGATCTTCGGGTCTCGTGCTCCGAGGACTTCAACCCACACTCCTGGCATGCTCCCTGACACGTTTTCCGGAGGTATAGGTCGGGAAGCGAGCTCGTTGGAGGGAGAACTGTGGTGCGACCCAAAACGGTCCAAAAGATGGCCGAAGCTTCCAACGAGTGGCGAACGCTCGTCCGGTGCCAGAAACCACTGGAAATGCACTTGCAGCGAAGGAAACGGGCTGAGCTCGAGGACTTCCGGTGCTCGTCCCAAGAAAACGCGAGCGGGAATGCCCCGGACTCAGTTTTCTCGTCCTGGGGTAAAAAGCGGTCCCCCGACGGTTTCTTCCCTTTGCTCCGTATTGGTCATAAGTCTTTCGATCTTCGGGTCTCGTGCTCCGAGGACTTCAACCCACACTCCTGGCATGCTCCCTGACACGTTTTCCGGAGGTATAGGTCGGGAAGCGAGCTCGTTGGAAGGAGAACTGTGGTGCGACCCAAAACGGTCCAAAAGATGGCCGAAGCTTCCAACGAGTGGCGAACGCTCGTCCGGTGCCAGAAACCACTGGAAATGCACTTGCAGCGAAGGAAACGGGCCGAGCTCGAGGACTTCCGGTGCTCGTCCCAAGAAAACGCGAGCGGGAATGCCCCGGACTCAGTTTTCTCGTCCTGGGGTAAAAAGCGGTCCCCCGACGGTTTCCTCCCTTTGCTCCGTATTGGTCATAAGTCTTTCGATCTTCGGGTCTCGTGCTCCGAGGACTTCAACCCACACTCCTGGCATGCTCCCTGACACGTTTTCCGGAGGTATAGGTCGGGAAGCGAGCTCGTTGGAGGGAGAACTGTGGTGCGACCCAAAACGGTCCAAAAGATGGCCGAAGCTTCCAACGAGTGGCGAACGCTCGTCCAGTGCCAGAAACCACTGGAAATGCACTTGCAGTGAAGGAAACGGGCCGAGCTCGAGGACTTCCGGTGCTCGTCCCAAGAAAACGCGAGCGGGAATGCCCCGGACTCAGTTTTCTCGTCCTGGGGTAAAAAGCGGTCCCCCGACGGTTTCTTCCCTTTGCTCCGTATTGGTCATAAGTCTTTCGATCTTCGGGTCTCGTGCTCCGAGGACTTCAACCCACACTCCTGGCATGCTCCCTGACACGTTTTCCGGAGGTATAGGTCGGGAAGCGAGCTCGTTGGAGGGAGAACTGTGGTGCGACCCAAAACGGTCCAAAAGATGGCCGAAGCTTCCAACGAGTGGCGAACGCTCGTCCGGTGTCAGAAACCACTGAAAATGCACTTGCAGCGAAGAAAACGGGCCGAGCTCGAGGACTTCCGGTGCTCGTCCCAAGAAAACGCGAGCGGGAATGCCCCGGACTCAGTTTTCTCGTCCTGGGGTAAAAAGCGGTCCCCCGACGGTTTCTTCCCTTTGCTCCGTATTGGTCATAAGTCTTTCGATCTTCGGGTCTCGTGCTCCGAGGACTTCAACCCACACTCCTGGCATGCTCCCTGACACGTTTTCCGGAGGTATAGGTCGGGAAGCGAGCTCGTTGGAGGGAGAACTGTGGTGCGACCCAAAACGGTCCAAAAGATGGCCGAAGCTTCCAACGAGTGGCGAACGCTCGTCCGGTGTCAGAAACCACTGGAAATGCACTTGCAGCGAAGGAAACGGGCCGAGCTCGAGGACTTCCGGTGCTCGTCCCAAGAAAACGCGAGCGGGAATGCCCCGGACTCAGTTTTCTCGTCCTGGGGTAAAAAGCGGTCCCCCGACGGTTTCTTCCCTTTGCTCCGTATTGGTCATAAGTCTTTCGATCTTCGGGTCTCGTGCTCCGAGGACTTCAACCCACACTCCTGGCATGCTCCCTGACACGTTTTCCGGAGGTATAGGTCGGGAAGCGAGCTCGTTGGAGGGAGAACTGTGGTGCGACCCAAAACGGTCCAAAAGATGGCCGAAGCTTCCAACGAGTGGCGAACGCTCGTCCGGTGTCAGAAACCACTGGAAATGCACTTGCAGCGAAGGAAACCGTCCGAGCTCGAGGACTTCCGGTGCTCGTCCCAAGAAAACGCGGGCGGGAATGCCCCGGACTCAGTTTTCTCGTCCTGGGGTAAAAAGCGGTCCCCCGACGGTTTCTTCCCTTTGCTCCGTATTGGTCATAAGTCTTTCGATCTTCGGGTCTCGTGCTCCAAGGACTTCAACCCACACTCCTGGCATGCTCCCTGACACGTTTTCCGGAGGTATAGGTCGGGAAGCGAGCTCGTTGGAGGGAGAACTGTGGTGCGACCCAAAACGGTCCAAAAGATGGCCGAAGCTTCCAACGAGTGGCGAACGCTCGTCCGGTGTCAGAAACCACTGGAAATGCACTTGCAGCGAAGGAAACGGGCCGAGCTCGAGGTCTTCCGGTGCTCGTCCCAAGAAAACGCGGGCGGGAATGCCCTGGACTCCGTTTTCTCGTCCTGGGGTAAAAAGCGGTCCCCCGACGGTTTCTTCCCTTTGCTCCGTATTGGTCATAAGTCTTTCGATCTTCGGGTCTCGTGCTCCGAGGACTTCAACCCACACTCCTGGCATGCTCCCTGACACGTTTTCCGGAGGTATAGGTCGGGAAGCGAGCTCGTTGGAGGGAGAACTGTGGTGCGACCCAAAACGGTCCAAAAGATGGCCGAAGCTTCCAACGAGTGGCGAACGCTCGTCCGGTGTCAGAAACCACTGGAAATGCACTTGCAGCGAAGGAAACGGGCCGAGCTCGAGGACTTTTGGTGCTCGTCCCAAGAAAACGCGGCCGGGAATGCCCCGGACTCAGTTTTCTCGTCCTGGGGTAAAAAGCGGTCCCCCGACGGTTTCTTCCCTTTGCTCCGTATTGGTCATAAGTCTTTCGATCTTCGGGTCTCGTGCTCCGAGGACTTCAACCCACACTCCTGGCATGCTCCCTGACACGTTTTCCGGAGGTATAGGTCGGGAAGCGAGCTCGTTGGAGGGAGAACTGATGTGCGACCCAAAACGGTCCAAAAGATGGCCGAAGCTTCCAACGAGTGGCGAACGCTCGTCCGGTGTCAGAAACCACTGGAAATGCACTTGCAGCGAAGGAAACCGTCCGAGCTCGAGGACTTCCGGTGCTCGTCCCAAGAAAACGCGGGCGGAAATGCCCCGGACTCAGTTTTCTCGTCCTGGGGTAAAAAGCGGTCCCCCGACGGTTTCTTCCCTTTGCTCCGTATTGGTCATAAGTCTTTCGATCTTCGGGTCTCGTGCTCCGAGGACTTCAACCCACACTCCTGGCATGCTCCCTGACACGTTTTCCGGAGGTATATTTCGGGAAGCGAGCTCGTTGGAGGGAGAACTGTGGTGCGACCCAAAACGGTCCAAAAGATGGCCGAAGCTTCCAACGAGTGGCGAACGCTCGTCCGGTGTCAGAAACCACTGGAAATGCACTTGCAGCGAAGGAAACGGGCCGAGCTCGAGGACTTCCGGTGCTCGTCCCAAGAAAACGCGGGCGGGAATGCCCTGGACTCCGTTTTCCTCGTCCTGGGGTAAAAAGCGGTCCCCCGACGGTTTCTTCCCTTTGCTCCGTATTGGTCATAAGTCTTTCGATCTTCGGGTCTCGTGCTCCGAGGACTTCAACCCACACTCCTGGCATGCTCCCTGACACGTTTTCCGGAGGTATACGTCGGGAAGCGAGCTCGTTGGAGGGAGAACTGTGGTGCGACCCAAAACGGTCCAAAAGATGGCCGAAGCTTCCAACGAGTGGCGAACGCTCGTCCGGTGTCAGAAACCACTGGAAATGCACTTGCAGCGAAGGAAACGGGCCGAGCTCGAGGACTTTTGGTGCTCGTCCCAAGAAAACGCGGCCGGGAATGCCCCGGACTCAGTTTTCTCGTCCTGGGGTAAAAAGCGGTCCCCCGACGGTTTCTTCCCTTTGCTCCGTATTGGTCATAAGTCTTTCGATCTTCGGGTCTCGTGCTCCGAGGACTTCAACCCACACTCCTGGCATGCTCCCTGACACGTTTTCCGGAGGTATAGGTCGGGAAGCGAGCTCGTTGGAGGGAGAACTGATGTGCGACCCAAAACGGTCCAAAAGATGGCCGAAGCTTCCAACGAGTGGCGAACGCTCGTCCGGTGTCAGAAACCACTGGAAATGCACTTGCAGCGAAGGAAACCGTCCGAGCTCGAGGACTTCCGGTGCTCGTCCCAAGAAAACGCGAGCGGGAATGCCCCGGACTCAGTTTTCTCGTCCTGGGGTAAAAAGCGGTCCCCCGACGGTTTCTTCCCTTTGCTCCGTATTGGTCATAAGTCTTTCGATCTTCGGGTCTCGTGCTCCGAGGACTTCAACCCACACTCCTGGCATGCTCCCTGACACGTTTTCTGGAGGTATAGGTCGGGAAGCGAGCTCGTTGGAGGGAGAACTGTGGTGCGACCCAAAACGGTCCAAAAGATGGCCGAAGCTTCCAACGAGTGGCGAACGCTCGTCCGGTGTCAGAAACCACTGGAAATGCACTTGCAGCGAAGGAAACGGGCCGAGCTCGAGGACTTCCGGTGCTCGTCCCAAGAAAACGCGAGCGGGAATGCCCCGGACTCAGTTTTCTCGTCCTGGGGTAAAAAGCGGTCCCCCGACGGTTTCTTCCCTTTGCTCCGTATTGGTCATAAGTCTTTCGATCTTCGGGTCTCGTGCTCCGAGGACTTCAACCCACACTCCTGGCATGCTCCCTGACACGTTTTCCGGAGGTATAGGTCGGGAAGCGAGCTCGTTGGAGGGAGAACTGTGGTGCGACCCAAAACGGTCCAAAAGATGGCCGAAGCTTCCAACGAGTGGCGAACGCTCGTCCGGTGTCAGAAACCACTGGAAATGCACTTGCAGCGAAGGAAACGGGCCAAGCTCGAGGACTTCCGGTGCTCGTCCCAAGAAAACGCGCGCGGGAATGCCCCGGACTCAGTTTTCTCGTCCTGGGGTAAAAAGCGGTCCCCCGACGGTTTCTTCCCTTTGCTCCGTATTGGTCATAAGTCTTTCGATCTTCGGGTCTCGTGCTCCGAGGACTTCAACCCACACTCCTGGCATGCTCCCTGACACGTTTTCCGGAGGTATAGGTCGGGAAGCGAGCTCGTTGGAGGGAGAACTGTGGTGCGACCCAAAACGGTCCAAAAGATGGCCGAAGCTTCCAACGAGTGGCGAACGCTCGTCCGGTGTCAGAAACCACTGGAAATGCACTTGCAGCGAAGGAAACGGGCCGAGCTCGAGGACTTCCGGTGCTCGTCCCAAGAAAACGCGAGAGGGAATGCCCCGGACTCAGTTTTCTCGTCCTGGGGTAAAAAGCGGTCCCCCGACGGTTTCTTCCCTTTGCTCCGTATTGATCATAAGTCTTTCGATCTTCGGGTCTCGTGCTCCGAGGACTTCAACCCGCACTCCTGGCATGCTCCCTGACACGTTTTCCGGAGGTATAGGTCGGGAAGCGAGCTCGTTGGAGGGAGAACTGTGGTGCGACCCAAAACGGTCCAAAAGATGGCCGAAGCTTCCAACGAGTGGCGAACGCTCGTCCGGTGTCAGAAACCACTGGAAATGCACTTGCAGCGAAGGAAACGGGCCGAGCTCGAGGACTTCCGGTGCTCGTCCCAAGAAAACGCGAGCGGGAATGCCCCGGACTCAGTTTTCTCGTCCTGGGGTAAAAAGCGGTCCCCCGACGGTTTCTTCCCTTTGCTCCGTATTGGTCATAAGTCTTTCGATCTTCGGGTCTCGTGCTCCGAGGACTTCAACCCACACTCCTGGCATGCCCCCTGACACGTTTTCCGGAGGTATAGGTCGGGAAGCGAGCTCGTTGGAGGGAGAACTGTGGTGCGACCCAAAACGGTCCAAAAGATGGCCGAAGCTTCCAACGAGTGGCGAACGCTCGTCCGGTGTCAGAAACCACTGGAAATGCACTTGCAGCGAAGGAAACGGGCCGAGCTCGAGGACTTCCGGTGCTCGTCCCAAGAAAACGCGAGCGGGAATGCCCCGGACTCAGTTTTCTCGTCCTGGGGTAAAAAGCGGTCCCCGACGGTTTCTTCCCTTTGCTCCGTATTGGTCATAAGTCTTTCGATCTTCGGGTCTCGTGCTCCGAGGACTTCAACCCACACTCCTGGCATGCTCCCTGACACGTTTTCTGGAGGTATAGGTCGGGAAGCGAGCTCGTTGGAGGGAGAACTGTGGTGCGACCCAAAACGGTCCAAAAGATGGCCGAAGCTTCCAACGAGTGGCGAACGCTCGTCCGGTGTCAGAAACCACTGGAAATGCACTTGCAGCGAAGGAAACGGGCCGAGCTCGAGGACTTCCGGTGCTCGTCCCAAGAAAACGCGAGCGGGAATGCCCCAGACTCAGTTTTCTCGTCCTGGGGTAAAAAGCGGTCCCCCGACGGTTTCTTCCCTTTGCTCCGTATTGGTCATAAGTCTTTCGATCTTCGGGTCTCGTGCTCCGAGGACTTCAACCCACACTCCTGGCATGCCCCCTGACACGTTTTCCGGAGGTATAGGTCGGGAAGCGAGCTCGTTGGAGGGAGAACTGTGGTGCGACCCAAAACGGTCCAAAAGATGGCCGAAGCTTCCAACGAGTGGCGAACGCTCGTCCGGTGTCAGAAACCACTGGAAATGCACTTGCAGCGAAGGAAACGGGCCGAGCTCGAGGACTTCCGGTGCTCGTCCCAAGAAAACGCGAGCGGGAATGCCCCGGACTCAGTTTTCTCGTCCTGGGGTAAAAAGCGGTCCCCGACGGTTTCTTCCCTTTGCTCCGTATTGGTCATAAGTCTTTCGATCTTCGGGTCTCGTGCTCCGAGGACTTCAACCCACACTCCTGGCATGCTCCCTGACACGTTTTCTGGAGGTATAGGTCGGGAAGCGAGCTCGTTGGAGGGAGAACTGTGGTGCGACCCAAAACGGTCCAAAAGATGGCCGAAGCTTCCAACGAGTGGCGAACGCTCGTCCGGTGTCAGAAACCACTGAAAATGCACTTGCAGCGAAGGAAACGGGCCGAGCTCGAGGACTTCCGGTGCTCGTCCCAAGAAAACGCGAGCGGGAATGCCCCAGACTCAGTTTTCTCGTCCTGGGGTAAAAAGCGGTCCCCCGACGGTTTCTTCCCTTTGCTCCGTATTGGTCATAAGTCTTTCGATCTTCGGGTCTCGTGCTCCGAGGACTTCAACCCACACTCCTGGCATGCCCCCTGACACGTTTTCCGGAGGTATAGGTCGGGAAGCGAGCTCGTTGGAGGGAGAACTGTGGTGCGACCCAAAACGGTCCAAAAGATGGCCGAAGCTTCCAACGAGTGGCGAACGCTCGTCCGGTGTCAGAAACCACTGGAAATGCACTTGCAGCGAAGGAAACGGGCCGAGCTCGAGGACTTCCGGTGCTCGTCCCAAGAAAACGCAAGCGGGAATGCCCCGGACTCAGTTTTCTCGTCCTGGGGTAAAAAGCGGTCCCCCGACGGTTTCTTCCCTTTGCTCCGTATTGGTCATAAGTCTTTCGATCTTCGGGTCTCGTGCTCCGAGGACTTCAACCCACACTCCTGGCATGCTCCCTGACACGTTTTCCGGAGGTATAGGTCGGGAAGCGAGCTCGTTGGAGGGAGAACTGTGGTGCGACCCAAAACGGTCCAAAAGATGGCCGAAGCTTCCAACGAGTGGCGAACGCTCGTCCGGTGTCAGAAACCACTGGAAATGCACTTGCAGCGAAGGAAACGGGCCGAGCTCGAGGACTTCCGGTGCTCGTCCCAAGAAAACGCGGGCGGGAATGCCCCGGACTCAGTTTTCTCGTCCTGGGGTAAAAAGCGGTCCCCCGACGGTTTCTTCCCTTTGCTCCGTATTGGTCATAAGTCTTTCGATCTTCGGGTCTCGTGCTCCGAGGACTTCAACCCACACTCCTGGCATGCTCCCTGACACGTTTTCCGGAGGTATAGGTCGGGAAGCGAGCTCGTTGGAGGGAGAACTGTGGTGCGACCCAAAACGGTCCAAAAGATGGCCGAAGCTTCCAACGAGTGGCGAACGCTCGTCCGGTGTCAGAAACCACTGGAAATGCACTTGCAGCGAAGGAAACGGGCCGAGCTCGAGGACTTCCGGTGCTCGTCCCAAGAAAACGCGAGCGGGAATGCGCCGGACTCAGTTTTCTCGTCCTGGGGTAAAAAGCGGTCCCCCGACGGTTTCTTCCCTTTGCTCCGTATTGGTCATAAGTCTTTCGATCTTCGGGTCTCGTGCTCCGAGGACTTCAACCCACACTCCTGGCATGCTCCCTGACACGTTTTCCGGAGGTATAGGTCGGGAAGCGAGCTCGTTGGAGGGAGAACTGTGGTGCGACCCAAAACGGTCCAAAAGATGGCCGAAGCTTCCAACGAGTGGCGAACGCTCGTCCGGTGCCAGAAACCACTAGAAATGCACTTGCAGCGAAGGAAACGTGCCGAGCTCGAGGACTTCCGGTGCTCGTCCCAAGAAAACGCGAGCGGGAATGCCCCGGACTCAGTTTTCTCGTCCTGGGGTAAAAAGCGGTCCCCCGACGGTTTCTTCCCTTTGCTCCGTATTTGTCATAAGTCTTTCGATCTTCGGGTCTCGTGCTCCGAGGACTTCAACCCACACTCCTGGCATGCTCCCTGACACGTTTTCCGGAGGTATAGGTCGGGAAGCGAGCTCGTTGGAGGGAGAACTGTGGTGCGACCCAAAACGGTCCAAAAGATGGCCGAAGCTTCCAACGAGTGGCGAACGCTCGTCCGGTGCCAGAAACCACTGGAAATGCACTTGCAGCGAAGGAAACGGGCCGAGCTCGAGGACTTCCGGTGCTCGTCCCAAGAAAACGCGAGCGGGAATGCCCCGGACTCAGTTTTCTCGTCCTGGGGTAAAAAGCGGTCCCCCGACGGTTTCTTCCCTTTGCTCCGTATTGGTCATAAGTCTTTCGATCTTCGGGTCTCGTGCTCCGAGGACTTCAACCCACACTCCTGGCATGCTCCCTGACACGTTTTCCGGAGGTATAGGTCGGGAAGCGAGCTCGTTGGAAGGAGAACTGTGGTGCGACCCAAAACGGTCCAAAAGATGGCCGAAGCTTCCAACGAGTGGCGAACGCTCGTCCGGTGCCAGAAACCACTGGAAATGCACTTGCAGCGAAGGAAACGGGCCGAGCTCGAGGACTTCCGGTGCTCGTCCCAAGAAAACGCGAGCGGGAATGCCCCGGACTCAGTTTTCTCGTCCTGGGGTAAAAAGCGGTCCCCCGACGGTTTCTTCCCTTTGCTCCGTATTGGTCATAAGTCTTTCGATCTTCGGGTCTCGTGCTCCGAGGACTTCAACCCACACTCCTGGCATGCTCCCTGACACGTTTTCCGGAGGTATAGGTCGGGAAGCGAGCTCGTTGGAGGGAGAACTGTGGTGCGACCCAAAACGGTCCAAAAGATGGCCGAAGCTTCCAACGAGTGGCGAACGCTCGTCCAGTGCCAGAAACCACTGGAAATGCACTTGCAGCGAAGGAAACGGGCCGAGCTCGAGGACTTCCGGTGCTCGTCCCAAGAAAACGCGAGCGGGAATGCCCCGGACTCAGTTTTCTCGTCCTGGGGTAAAAAGCGGTCCCCCGACGGTTTCTTTCCTTTGCTCCGTATTGGTCATAAGTCTTTCGATCTTCGGGTCTCGTGCTCCGAGGACTTCAACCCACACTCCTGGCATGCTCCCTGACACGTTTTCCGGAGGTATAGGTCGGGAAGCGAGCTCGTTGGAGGGAGAACTGTGGTGCGACCCAAAACGGTCCAAAAGATGGCCGAAGCTTCCAACGAGTGGCGAACGCTCGTCCGGTGTCAGAAACCACTGGAAATGCACTTGCAGCGAAGGAAACGGGCCGAGCTCGAGGACTTCTGGTGCTCGTCCCAAGAAAACGCGAGCGGGAATGCCCCGGACTCAGTTTTCTCGTCCTGGGGTAAAAAGCGGTCCCCCGACGGTTTCTTCCCTTTGCTCCGTATTGGTCATAAGTCTTTCGATCTTCGGGTCTCGTGCTCCAAGGACTTCAACCCACACTCCTGGCATGCTCCCTGACACGTTTTCCGGAGGTATAGGTCGGGAAGCGAGCTCGTTGGAGGGAGAACTGTGGTGCGACCCAAAACGGTCCAAAAGATGGCCGAAGCTTCCAACGAGTGGCGAACGCTCGTCCGGTGTCAGAAACCACTGGAAATGCACTTGCAGCGAAGGAAACCGTCCGAGCTCGAGGACTTCCGGTGCTCGTCCCAAGAAAACGCGGGCGGGAATGCCCCGGACTCAGTTTTCTCGTCCTGGGGTAAAAAGCGGTCCCCCGACGGTTTCTTCCCTTTGCTCCGTATTGGTCATAAGTCTTTCGATCTTCGGGTCTCGTGCTCCAAGGACTTCAACCCACACTCCTGGCATGCTCCCTGACACGTTTTCCGGAGGTATAGGTCGGGAAGCGAGCTCGTTGGAGGGAGAACTGTGGTGCGACCCAAAACGGTCCAAAAGATGGCCGAAGCTTCCAACGAGTGGCGAACGCTCGTCCGGTGTCAGAAACCACTGGAAATGCACTTGCAGCGAAGGAAACGGGCCGAGCTCGAGGTCTTCCGGTGCTCGTCCCAAGAAAACGCGGGCGGGAATGCCCTGGACTCCGTTTTCTCGTCCTGGGGTAAAAAGCGGTCCCCCGACGGTTTCTTCCCTTTGCTCCGTGTTGGTCATAAGTCTTTCGATCTTCGGGTCTCGTGCTCCGAGGACTTCAACCCACACTCCTGGCATGCTCCCTGACACGTTTTCCGGAGGTATAGGTCGGGAAGCGAGCTCGTTGGAGGGAGAACTGTGGTGCGACCCAAAACGGTCCAAAAGATGGCCGAAGCTTCCAACGAGTGGCGAACGCTCGTCCGGTGTCAGAAACCACTGGAAATGCACTTGCAGCGAAGGAAACGGGCCGAGCTCGAGGACTTTTGGTGCTCGTCCCAAGAAAACGCGGCCGGGAATGCCCCGGACTCAGTTTTCTCGTCCTGGGGTAAAAAGCGGTCCCCCGACGGTTTCTTCCCTTTGCTCCGTATTGGTCATAAGTCTTTCGATCTTCGGGTCTCGTGCTCCGAGGACTTCAACCCACACTCCTGGCATGCTCCCTGACACGTTTTCCGGAGGTATAGGTCGGGAAGCGAGCTCGTTGGAGGGAGAACTGATGTGCGACCCAAAACGGTCCAAAAGATGGCCGAAGCTTCCAACGAGTGGCGAACGCTCGTCCGGTGTCAGAAACCACTGGAAATGCACTTGCAGCGAAGGAAACCGTCCGAGCTCGAGGACTTCCGGTGCTCGTCCCAAGAAAACGCGGGCGGGAATGCCCCGGACTCAGTTTTCTCGTCCTGGGGTAAAAAGCGGTCCCCCGACGGTTTCTTCCCTTTGCTCCGTATTGGTCATAAGTCTTTCGATCTTCGGGTCTCGTGCTCTGAGGACTTCAACCCACACTCCTGGCATGCTCCCTGACACGTTTTCCGGAGGTATAGGTCGGGAAGCGAGCTCGTTGGAGGGAGAACTGTGGTGCGACCCAAAACGGTCCAAAAGATGGCCGAAGCTTCCAACGAGTGGCGAACGCTCGTCCGGTGTCAGAAACCACTGGAAATGCACTTGCAGCGAAGGAAACGGGCCGAGCTCGAGGACTTCCGGTGCTCGTCCCAAGAAAACGCGGGCGGGAATGCCCCGGACTCAGTTTTCTCGTCCTGGGGTAAAAAGCGGTCCCCCGACGGTTTCTTCCCTTTGCTCCGTATTGATCATAAGTCTTTCGATCTTCGGGTCTCGTGCTCCGAGGACTTCAACCCACACTCCTGGCATGCTCCCTGACACGTTTTCCGGAGGTATAGGTCGGGAAGCGAGCTCGTTGGAGGGAGAACTGTGGTGCGACCCAAAACGGTCCAAAAGATGGCCGAAGCTTCCAACGAGTGGCGAACGCTCGTCCGGTGTCAGAAACCACTGGAAATGCACTTGCAGCGAAGGAAACGGGCCGAGCTCGAGGACTTCCGGTGCTCGTCCCAAGAAAACGCGCGCGGGAATGCCCCGGACTCAGTTTTCTCGTCCTGGGGTAAAAAGCGGTCCCCCCGACGATTTCTTCCCTTTGCTCCGTATTGATCATAAGTCTTTCGATCTTCGGGTCTCGTGCTCCGAGGACTTCAACCCACACTCCTGGCATGCTCCCTGACACGTTTTCCGGAGGTATAGGTCGGGAAGCGAGCTCGTTGGAGGGAGAACTGTGGTGCGACCCAAAACGGTCCAAAAGATGGCCGAAGCTTCCAACGAGTGGCGAACGCTCGTCCGGTGTCAGAAACCACTGGAAATGCACTTGCAGCGAAGGAAACGGGCCGAGCTCGAGGACTTCCGGTGCTCGTCCCAAGAAAACGCGAGCGGGAATGCCCCGGACTCAGTTTTCTCGTCCTGGGGTAAAAAGCGGTCCCCCGACGGTTTCTTCCCTTTGCTCCGTATTGGTCATAAGTCTTTCGATCTTCGGGTCTCGTGCTCCGAGGACTTCAACCCACACTCCTGGCATGCTCCCTGACACGTTTTCCGGAGGTATAGGTCGGGAAGCGAGCTCGTTGGAGGGAGAACTGTGGTGCGACCCAAAACGGTCCAAAAGATGGCCGAAGCTTCCAACGAGTGGCGAACGCTCGTCCGGTGTCAGAAACCACTGGAAATGCACTTGCAGCGAAAGAAACGGGCCGAGCTCGAGGACTTCCGGTGCTCGTCCCAAGAAAACGCGAGCGGGAATGCCCCGGACTCAGTTTTCTCGTCCTGGGGTAAAAAGCGGTCCCCCGACGGTTTCTTCCCTTTGCTCCGTATTGGTCATAAGTCTTTCGATCTTCGGGTCTCGTGCTCCGAGGACTTCAACCCACACTCCTGGCATGCTCCCTGACACGTTTTCCGGAGGTATAGGTCGGGAAGCGAGCTCGTTGGAGGGAGAACTGTGGTGCGACCCAAAACGGTCCAAAAGATGGCCGAAGCTTCCAACGAGTGGCGAAC
Organism: Cucumis melo; assembly: GCF_025177605.1. Lineage (NCBI taxonomy): Eukaryota > Viridiplantae > Streptophyta > Magnoliopsida > Cucurbitales > Cucurbitaceae > Cucumis > Cucumis melo. Next base: position 97,070 of record NW_026123830.1, read on the forward strand.
GCTCGTCCGGTGTCAGAAACCACTGGAAATGCACTTGCAGCGAAGGAAACGGGCCGAGCTCGAGGACTTCCGGTGCTCGTCCCAAGAAAACGCGAGCGGGAATGCCCCGGACTCAGTTTTCTCGTCCTGGGGTAAAAAGCGGTCCCCCGACGGTTTCTTCCCTTTGCTCCGTATTGGTCATAAGTCTTTCGATCTTCGGGTCTCGTGCTCCGAGGACTTCAACCCACACTCCTGGCATGCTCCCTGACACGTTTTCCGGAGGTATAGGTCGGGAAGCGAGCTCGTTGGAGGGAGAACTGTGGTGCGACCCAAAACGGTCCAAAAGATGGCCGAAGCTTCCAACGAGTTGCGAACGCTCGTCCGGTGTCAGAAACCACTGGAAATGCACTTGCAGCGAAGGAAACGGGCCGAGCTCGAGGACTTCCGGTGCTCGTCCCAAGAAAACGCGAGCGGGAATGCCCCGGACTCAGTTTTCTCGTCCTGGGGTAAAAAGCGGTCCCCCGACGGTTTCTTCCCTTTGCTCCGTATTGGTCATAAGTCTTTCGATCTTCGGGTCTCGTGCTCCGAGGACTTCAACCCACACTCCTGGCATGCTCCCTGACACGTTTTCCGGAGGTATAGGTCGGGAAGCGAGCTCGTTGGAGGGAGAACTGTGGTGCGACCCAAAACGGTCCAAAAGATGGCCGAAGCTTCCAACGAGTGGCGAACGCTCGTCCGGTGTCAGAAACCACTGGAAATGCACTTGCAGCGAAGGAAACGGGCCGAGCTCGAGGACTTCCGGTGCTCGTCCCAAGAAAACGCGAGCGGGAATGCCCCGGACTCAGTTTTCTCGTCCTGGGGTAAAAAGCGGTCCCCCGACGGTTTCTTCCCTTTGCTCCGTATTGGTCATAAGTCTTTCGATCTTCGGGTCTCGTGCTCCGAGGACTTCAACCCACACTCCTGGCATGCTCCCTGACACGTTTTCCGGAGGTATAGGTCGGGAAGCGAGCTCGTTGGAGGGAGAACTGTGGTGCGACCCAAAACGGTCCAAAAGATGGCCGAAGCTTCCAACGAGTGGCGAACGCTCGTCCGGTGTCAGAAACCGCTGGAAATGCACTTGCAGCGAAGGAAACGGGCCGAGCTCGAGGACTTCCGGTGCTCGTCCCAAGAAAACGCGAGCGGGAATGCCCCGGACTCAGTTTTCTCGTCCTGGGGTAAAAAGCGGTCCCCCGACGGTTTCTTCCCTTTGCTCCGTATTGGTCATAAGTCTTTCGATCTTCGGGTCTCGTGCTCCGAGGACTTCAACCCACACTCCTGGCATGCTCCCTGACACGTTTTCCGGAGGTATAGGTCGGGAAGCGAGCTCGTTGGAGGGAGAACTGTGGTGCGACCCAAAACGGTCCAAAAGATGGCCGAAGCTTCCAACGAGTGGCGAACGCTCGTCCGGTGTCAGAAACCACTGGAAATGCACTTGCAGCGAAGGAAACGGGCCGAGCTCGAGGACTTCCGGTGCTCGTCCCAAGAAAACGCGAGCGGGAATGCCCCGGACTCAGTTTTCTCGTCCTGGGGTAAAAAGCGGTCCCCCGACGGTTTCTTCCCTTTGCTCCGTATTGGTCATAAGTCTTTCGATCTTCGGGTCTCGTGCTCCGAGGACTTCAACCCACACTCCTGGCATGCTCCCTGACACGTTTTCCGGAGGTATAGGTCGGGAAGCGAGCTCGTTGGAGGGAGAACTGTGGTGCGACCCAAAACGGTCCAAAAGATGGCCGAAGCTTCCAACGAGTGGCGAACGCTCGTCCGGTGTCAGAAACCACTGGAAATGCACTTGCAGCGAAGGAAACGGGCCGAGCTCGAGGACTTCCGGTGCTCGTCCCAAGAAAACGCGAGCGGGAATGCCCCGGACTCAGTTTTCTCGTCCTGGGGTAAAAAGCGGTCCCCCGACGGTTTCTTCCCTTTGCTCCGTATTGGTCATAAGTCTTTCGATCTTCGGGTCTCGTGCTCCGAGGACTTCAACCCACACTCCTGGCATGCTCCCTGACACGTTTTCCGGAGGTATAGGTCGGGAAGCGAGCTCGTTGGAGGGAGAACTGTGGTGCGACCCAAAACGGTCCAAAAGATGGCCGAAGCTTCCAACGAGTGGCGAACGCTCGTCCGGTGTCAGAAACCACTGGAAATGCACTTGCAGCGAAGGAAACGGGCCGAGCTCGAGGACTTCCGGTGCTCGTCCCAAGAAAACGCGAGCGGGAATGCCCCGGACTCAGTTTTCTCGTCCTGGGGTAAAAAGCGGTCCCCCGACGGTTTCTTCCCTTTGCTCCGTATTGGTCATAAGTCTTTCGATCTTCGGGTCTCGTGCTCCGAGGACTTCAACCCACACTCCTGGCATGCTCCCTGACACGTTTTCCGGAGGTATAGGTCGGGAAGCGAGCTCGTTGGAGGGAGAACTGTGGTGCGACCCAAAACGGTCCAAAAGATGGCCGAAGCTTCCAACGAGTGGCGAACGCTCGTCCGGTGTCAGAAACCACTGGAAATGCACTTGCAGCGAAGGAAACGGGCCGAGCTCGAGGACTTCCGGTGCTCGTCCCAAGAAAACGCGAGCGGGAATGCCCCGGACTCAGTTTTCTCGTCCTGGGGTAAAAAGCGGTCCCCCCGACGGTTTCTTCCCTTTGCTCCGTATTGGTCATAAGTCTTTCGATCTTCGGGTCTCGTGCTCCGAGGACTTCAACCCACACTCCTGGCATGCTCCCTGACACGTTTTCCGGAGGTATAGGTCGGGAAGCGAGCTCGTTGGAGGGAGAACTGTGGTGCGACCCAAAACGGTCCAAAAGATGGCCGAAGCTTCCAACGAGTGGCGAACGCTCGTCCGGTGTTAGAAACCATTGGAAATGCACTTGCAGCGAAGGAAACGGGCCGAGCTCGAGGACTTCCGGTGCTCGTCCCAAGAAAACGCGAGCGGGAATGCCCCGGACTCAGTTTTCTCGTCCTGGGGTAAAAAGCGGTCCCCCGACGGTTTCTTCCCTTTGCTCCGTATTGGTCATAAGTCTTTCGATCTTCGGGTCTCGTGCTCCGAGGACTTCAACCCACACTCCTGGCATGCTCCCTGACACGTTTTCCGGAGGTAAAGGTCGGGAAGCGAGCTCGTTGGAGGGAGAACTGTGGTGCGACCCAAAACGGTCCAAAAGATGGCCGAAGCTTCCAACGAGTGGCGAACGCTCGTCCGGTGTCAGAAACCACTGGAAATGCACTTGCAGCGAAGGAAACGGGCCGAGCTCGAGGACTTCCGGTGCTCGTCCCAAGAAAACGCGAGCGGGAATGCCCCGGACTCAGTTTTCTCGTCCTGGGGTAAAAAGCGGTCCCCCGACGGTTTCTTCCCTTTGCTCCGTATTGGTCATAAGTCTTTCGATCTTCGGGTCTCGTGCTCCGAGGACTTCAACCCACACTCCTGGCATGCTCCCTGACACGTTTTCCGGAGGTATAGGTCGGGAAGCGAGCTCGTTGGAGGGAGAACTGTGGTGCGACCCAAAACGGTCCAAAAGATGGCCGAAGCTTCCAACGAGTGGCGAACGCTCGTCCGGTGTCAGAAACCACTGGAAATGCACTTGCAGCGAAGGAAACGGGCCGAGCTCGAGGACTTCCGGTGCTCGTCCCAAGAAAACGCGAGCGGGAATGCCCCGGACTCAGTTTTCTCGTCCTGGGGTAAAAAGCGGTCCCCCGACGGTTTCTTCCCTTTGCTCCGTATTGGTCATAAGTCTTTCGATCTTCGGGTCTCGTGCTCCGAGGACTTCAACCCACACTCCTGGCATGCTCCCTGACACGTTTTCCGGAGGTATAGGTCGGGAAGCGAGCTCGTTGGAGGGAGAACTGTGGTGCGACCCAAAACGGTCCAAAAGATGGCCGAAGCTTCCAACGAGTGGCGAACGCTCGTCCGGTGTCAGAAACCACTGGAAATGCACTTGCAGCGAAGGAAACGGGCCGAGCTCGAGGACCTCCGGTGCTCGTCCCAAGAAAACGCGAGCGGGAATGCCCCGGACTCAGTTTTCTCGTCCTGGGGTAAAAAGCGGTCCCCCGACGGTTTCTTCCCTTTGCTCCGTATTGGTCATAAGTCTTTCGATCTTCGGGTCTCGTGCTCCGAGGACTTCAACCCACACTCCTGGCATGCTCCCTGACACGTTTTCCGGAGGTATAGGTCGGGAAGCGAACTCGTTGGAGGGAGAACTGTGGTGCGACCCAAAACGGTCCAAAAGATGGCCGAAGCTTCCAACGAGTGGCGAACGCTCGTCCGGTGTCAGAAACCACTGGAAATGCACTTGCAGCGAAGGAAACGGGCTGAGCTCGAGGACTTCCGGTGCTCGTCCCAAGAAAACGCGAGCGGGAATGCCCCGGACTCAGTTTTCTCGTCCTGGGGTAAAAAGCGGTCCCCCGACGGTTTCTTCCCTTTGCTCCGTATTGGTCATAAGTCTTTCGATCTTCGGGTCTCGTGCTCCGAGGACTTCAACCCACACTCCTGGCATGCTCCCTGACACGTTTTCCGGAGGTATAGGTCGGGAAGCGAGCTCGTTGGAGGGAGAACTGTGGTGCGACCCAAAACGGTCCAAAAGATGGCCGAAGCTTCCAACGAGTGGCGAACGCTCGTCCGGTGTCAGAAACCACTGGAAATGCACTTGCAGCGAAGGAAACGGGCTGAGCTCGAGGACTTCCGGTGCTCGTCCCAAGAAAACGCGAGCGGGAATGCCCCGGACTCAGTTTTCTCGTCCTGGGGTGAAAAGCGGTCCCCCGACGGTTTCTTCCCTTTGCTCCGTATTGGTCATAAGTCTTTCGATCTTCGGGTCTCGTGCTCCGTGGACTTCAACCCACACTCCTGGCATGCTCCCTGACACGTTTTCCGGAGGTATAGGTCGGGAAGCGAGCTCGTTGGAGGGAGAACTGTGGTGCGACCCAAAACGGTCCAAAAGATGGCCGAAGCTTCCAACGAGTGGCGAACGCTCGTCCGGTGTCAGAAACCACTGAAAATGCACTTGCAGCGAAGGAAACGGGCTGAGCTCGAGGACTTCCGTGGTGCTCGTCCCAAGAAAACGCGAGCGGGAATGCCCCGGACTCAGTTTTCTCGTCCTGGGGTAAAAAGCGGTCCCCCGACGGTTTCTTCCCTTTGCTCCGTATTGGTCATAAGTCTTTCGATCTTCGGGTCTCGTGCTCCGAGGACTTCAACCCACACTCATGGCATGCTCCCTGAAACGTTTTCCGGAGGTATAGGTCGGGAAGCGAGCTCGTTGGAGGGAGAACTGTGGTGCGACCCAAAACGGTCCAAAAGATGGCCGAAGCTTCCAACGAGTGGCGAACGCTCGTCCGGTGTCAGAAACCACTGGAAATGCACTTGCAGCGAAGGAAACGGGCTGAGCTCGAGGACTTCCGGTGCTCGTCCCAAGAAAACGCGAGCGGGAATGCCCCGGACTCAGTTTTCTCGTCCTGGGGTAAAAAGCGGTCCCCCGACGGTTTCTTCCCTTTGCTCCGTATTGGTCATAAGTCTTTCGATCTTCGGGTCTCGTGCTCCGAGGACTTCAACCCACACTCCTGGCATGCTCCCTAACACGTTTTCCGGAGGTATAGGTCGGGAAGCGAGCTCGTTGGAGGGAGAACTGTGTTGCGACCCAAAACGGTCCAAAAGATGGCCGAAGCTTCCAACGAGTGGCGAACGCTCGTCCGGTGTCAGAAACCACTGAAAATGCACTTGCAGCGAAGGAAACGGGCTGAGCTCGAGGACTTCCGGTGCTCGTCCCAAGAAAACGCGAGCGGGAATGCCCCGGACTCAGTTTTCTCGTCCTGGGGTAAAAAGCGGTCCCCCGACGGTTTCTTCCCTTTGCTCCGTATTGGTCATAAGTCTTTCGATCTTCGGGTCTCGTGCTCCGAGGACTTCAACCCACACTCATGGCATGCTCCCTGAAACGTTTTCCGGAGGTATAGGTCGGGAAGCGAGCTCGTTGGAGGGAGAACTGTGGTGCGACCCAAAACGGTCCAAAAGATGGCCGAAGCTTCCAACGAGTGGCGAACGCTCGTCCGGTGTCAGAAACCACTGGAAATGCACTTGCAGCGAAGGAAACGGGCTGAGCTCGAGGACTTCCGGTGCTCGTCCCAAGAAAACGCGAGCGGGAATGCCCCGGACTCAGTTTTCTCGTCCTGGGGTAAAAAGCGGTCCCCCGACGGTTTCTTCCCTTTGCTCCGTATTGGTCATAAGTCTTTCGATCTTCGGGTCTCGTGCTCCGAGGACTTCAACCCACACTCCTGGCATGCTCCCTAACACGTTTTCCGGAGGTATAGGTCGGGAAGCGAGCTCGTTGGAGGGAGAACTGTGGTGCGACCCAAAACGGTCCAAAAGATGGCCGAAGCTTCCAACGAGTGGCGAACGCTCGTCCGGTGTCAGAAACCACTGAAAATGCACTTGCAGCGAAGGAAACGGGCTGAGCTCGAGGACTTCCGGTGCTCGTCCCAAGAAAACGCGAGCGGGAATGCCCCGGACTCAGTTTTCTCGTCCTGGGGTAAAAAGCGGTCCCCCGACGGTTTCTTCCCTTTGCTCCGTATTGGTCATAAGTCTTTCGATCTTCGGGTCTCGTGCTCCGAGGACTTCAACCCACACTCCTGGCATGCTCCCTGACATGTTTTCCGGAGGTATAGGCCGGGAAGCGAGCTCGTTGGAGGGAGAACTGTGGTGCGACCCAAAACGGTCCAAAAGATGGCCGAAGCTTCCAACGAGTGGCGAACGCACGTCCGGTGTCAGAAACCACTGGAAATGCACTTGCAGCGAAGGAAACGGGCTGAGCTCGAGGACTTCCGGTGCTCGTCCCAAGAAAGCGCGAGCGGAAATGCCCCGGACTCAGTTTTCTCGTCCTGGGGTAAAAAGCGGTCCTCCGACGGTTTCTTCCCTTTGCTCCGTATTGGTCATAAGTCTTTCGATCTTCGGGTCTCGTGCTCCGAGGACTTCAACCCACACTCCTGGCATGCTCCCTGACACGTTTTCCGGAGGTATAGGTCGGGAAGCGAGCTCGTTGGAGGGAGAACTGTGGTGCGACCCAAAACGGTCCAAAAGATGGCCGAAGCTTCCAACGAGTGGCGAACGCTCGTCCGGTGTCAGAAACCACTGGAAATGCACTTGCAGTGAAGGAAACGGGCTGAGCTCGAGGACTTCCGGTGCTCGTCCCAAGAAAACGCGAGCGGGAATGCCCCGGACTCAGTTTTCTCGTCCTGGGGTAAAAAGCGGTCCCCCGACGGTTTCTTCCCTTTGCTCCGTATTGGTCATAAGTCTTTCGATCTTCGGGTCTCGTGCTCCGAGGACTTCAACCCACACTCCTGGCATGCTCCCTGACACGTTTTCCGGAGGTATAGATCGGGAAGCGAGCTCGTTGGAGGGAGAACTGTGGTGCGACCCAAAACGGTCCAAAAGATGGCCGAAGCTTCCAACGAGTGGCGAACGCTCGTCCGGTGTCAGAAACCACTGGAAATGCACTTGCAGCGAAGGAAACGGGCTGAGCTCGAGGACTTCCGGTGCTCGTCCCAAGAAAACGCGAGCGGGAATGCCCCGGACTCAGTTTTCTCGTCCTGGGGTAAAAAGCGGTCCCCCGACGGTTTCTTCCCTTTGCTCCGTATTGGTCATAAGTCTTTCGATCTTCGGGTCTCGTGCTCCGAGGACTTCAACCCACACTCCTGGCATGCTCCCTGACACGTTTTCCGGAGGTATAGGTCGGGAAGCGAACTCGTTGGAGGGAGAACTGTGGTGCGACCCAAAACGGTCCAAAAGATGGCCGAAGCTTCCAACGAGTGGCGAACGCTCGTCCGGTGTCAGAAACCACTGGAAATGCACTTGCAGCGAAGGAAACGGGCTGAGCTCGAGGACTTCCGGTGCTCGTCCCAAGAAAACGCGAGCGGGAATGCCCCGGACTCAGTTTTCTCGTCCTGGGGTAAAAAGCGGTCCCCCGACGATTTCTTCCCTTTGCTCCGTATTGGTCATAAGTCTTTCGATCTTCGGGTCTCGTGCTCCGAGGACTTCAACCCACACTCCTGGCTTGCTCCCTGACACGTTTTTCGGAGGTATAGGTCGGGAAGCGAGTTCGTTGGAGGGAGAACTGTGGTGCGACCCAAAACGGTCCAAAAGATGGCCGAAGCTTCCAACGAGTGGCGAACGCTCGTCCGGTGTCAGAAACCAATGGAAATGCACTTGCAGCGAAGGAAACGGGCTGAGCTCGAGGACTTCCGGTGCTCGTCCCAAGAAAACGCGAGCGGGAATGCCCCGGACTCAGTTTTCCCGTCCTGGGGTAAAAAGCGGTCCCCCGACGGTTTCTACCCTTTGCTCCGTATTGGTCATAAGTCTTTCGATCTTCGGGTCTCGTGCTCCGAGGACTTCAACCCACACTCCTGGCATGCTCCCTGACACGTTTTCCGGAGGTATAGGTCGGGAAGCGAGCTCGTTGGAGGGAGAACTGTGGTGCGACCCAAAACGGTCCAAAAGATGGCCGAAGCTTCCAACGAGTGGCGAACGCTCGTCCGGTGTCAGAAACCACTGGAAATGCACTTGCAGCGAAGGAAACGGGCTGAGCTCGAGGACTTCCGGTGCTCGTCCCAAGAAAACGCGAGCGGGAATGCCCCGGACTCAGTTTTCTCGTTCTGGGGTAAAAAGCGGTCCCCCGACGGTTTCTTCCCTTTGCTCCGTATTGGTCATAAGTCTTTCGATTTTCGGGTCTCGTGCTCCGAGGACTTCAACCCACACTCCTGGCATGCTCCCTGACACGTTTTCCGGAGGTATAGGTCGGGAAGCGAGCTCGTTGGCGGGAGAACTGTGGTGCGACCCAAAACGGTCCAAAAGATGGCCGAAACTTCCAACGAGTGGCGAACGCTCGTCCGGTGTCAGAAACCACTGAAAATGCACTTGCAGCGAAGGAAACGGGCGGAGCTCGAGGACTTCCGGTGCTCGTCCCAAGAAAACGCGAGCGGGAATGCCCCGGACTCAGTTTTCTCGTCCAGGGGTAAAAAGCGGTCCCCCGACGATTTCTTCCCTTTGCTCCGTATTGGTCATAAGTCTTTCGATCTTCGGGTCTCGTGCTCCGAGGACTTCAACCCACACTCCTGGCATGCTCCCTGACACGTTTTCCGGAGGTATAGGCCGGGAAGCGAGCTCGTTGGAGGGAGAACTGTGGTGCGACCCAAAACGGTCCAAAAGATGGCCGAAGCTTCCAACGAGTGGCGAACGCTCGTCCGGTGTCAGAAACCACTGGAAATGCACTTGCAGCGAAGGAAACGGGCTGAGCTCGAGGACTTCCGGTGCTCGTCCCAAGAAAGCGCGAGCGGGAATGCCCCGGACTCAGTTTTCTCGTCCTAGGGTAAAAAGCGGTCCCCCGACGGTTTCTTCCCTTTGCTCCGTATTGGTCATAAGTCTTTCGATCTTCGGGTCTCGTGCTCCGAGGACTTCAACCCACACTCCTGGCATGCTCCCTGACACGTTTTCCGGAGGTATAGGTCGGGAAGCGAACTCGTTGGAGGGAGAACTGTGGTGCGACCCAAAACGGTCCAAAAGATGGCCGAAGCTTCCAACGAGTGGCGAACTCTCGTCCGGTGTCAGAAACCACTGGAAATGCACTTGCAGCGAAGGAAACGGGCTGAGCTCGAGGACTTCCGGTGCTCGTCCCAAGAAAACGCGAGCGGGAATGCCCCGGACTCAGTTTTCTCGTCCTGGGGTAAAAAGCGGTCCCCCGACGATTTCTTCCCTTTGCTCCGTATTGGTCATAAGTCTTTCGATCTTCGGGTCTCGTGCTCCGAGGACTTCAACCCACACTCCTGGCATGCTCCCTGACACGTTTTCCGGAGGTATAGGTCGGGAAGCGAGCTCGTTGGAGGGAGAACTATGGTGCGAGCCAAAACGGTCCAAAAGATGGCCGAAGCTTCCAACGAGTGGCGAACGCTCGTCCGGTGTCAGAAACCACTGGAAATGCACTTGCAGCGAAGGAAACGGGCGGAGCTCGAGGACTTCCGGTGCTCGTCCCAAGAAAACGCGAGCGGGAATGCCCCGGACTCAGTTTTCTCGTCCTGGGGTAAAAAGCGGTCCCCCGACGGTTTCTTCCCTTTGCTCCGTATTGGTCATAAGTCTTTCGATCTTCGGGTCTCGTGCTCCGAGGACTTCAACCCACACTCCTGGCGTGCTCCCTGACACGTTTTTCGGAGGTATAGGTCGGGAAGCGAGTTCGTTGGAGGGAGAACTGTGGTGCGACCCAAAACGGTCCAAAAGATGGCCGAAGCTTCCAACCAGTGGCGAACGCTCGTCCGGTGTCAGAAACCAATGGAAATGCACTTGCAGCGAAGGAAACGGGCTGAGCTCGAGGACTTCCGGTGCTCGTCCCAAGAAAACGCGAGCGGGAATGCCCGGGACTCAGTTTTCCCGTCCTGGGGTAAAAAGCGGTCCCCCGACGGTTTCTACTCTTTGCTCCGTATTGGTCATAAGTCTTTCGATCTTCGGGTCTCGTACTCCGAGGACTTCAACCCACACTCCTGGCATGCTCCCTGACACGTTTTCCGGAGGTATAGGTCGGGAAGCGAGCTCGTTGGAGGGAGAACTGTGGTGCGACCCAAAACAGTCCAAAAGATGGCCGAAGCTTCAAACGAGTGGCGAACGCTCGTCCGGTGTCAGAAACCACTGGAAATGCACTTGCAGCGAAGGAAACGGGCTGAGCTCGAGGACTTCCGGTGCTCGTCCCAAGAAAACGCGAGCGGGAATGCCCCGGACTCAGTTTTCTCGTCCTGGGGTAAAAAGCGGTCCCCCGACGGTTTCTTCCCTTTGCTCCGTATTGGTCATAAGTCTTTCGATCTTCGGGTCTCGTGCTCCGAGGACTTCAACCCACACTCCTGGCATGCTCCCTGACACGTTTTTCGGAGGTATAGGTCGGGAAGCGAGTTCGTTGGAGGGAGAACTGTGGTGCGACCCAAAACGGTCCAAAAGATGGCCGAAGCTTCCAACGAGTGGCGAACGCTCGTCCGGTGTCAGAAACCAATGGAAATGCACTTGCAGCGAAGGAAACGGGCTGAGCTCGAGGACTTCCGGTGCTCGTCCCAAGAAAACGCGAGCGGGAATGCCCCGGACTCAGTTTTCCCGTCCTGGGTAAAAAGCGGTCCCCCGACGGTTTCTACCCTTTGCTCCGTATTGGTCATAAGTCTTTCGATCTTCGGGTCTCGTGCTCCGAGGACTTCAACCCACACTCCTGGCATGCTCCCTGACACGTTTTCCGGAGGTATAGGTCGGGAAGCGAGCTCGTTGGAGGGAGAACTGTGGTGCGACCCAAAACAGTCCAAAAGATGGCCGAAGCTTCAAACGAGTGGCGAACGCTCGTCCGGTGTCAGAAACCACTGGAAATGCACTTGCAGCGAAGGAAACGGGCTGAGCTCGAGGACTTCCGGTGCTCGTCCCAAGAAAACGCGAGCGGGAATGCCCCGGACTCAGTTTTCTCGTCCTGGGGTAAAAAGCGGTCCCCCGACGGTTTCTTCCCTTTGCTCCGTATTGGTCATAAGTCTTTTGATCTTCGGGTCTCGTTCTCCGAGGACTTCAACCCACACTCCTGGCATGCTCCCTGACACGTTTTCCGGAGGTATAGGTCGGGAAGCGAGCTCGTTGGAGGGAGAACTGTGGTGCGACCCAAAACGGTCCAAAAGATGGCCGAAGCTTCCAACGAGTGGCGAACGCTCGTCCGGTGTCAGAAACCACTGGAAATGCACTTGCAGCGAAGGAAACGGGCTGAGCTCGAGGACTTCCGGTGCTCGTCCCAAGAAAACGCGAGCGGGAATGCCCCGGACTCAGTTTTCTCGTCTTGGGGTAAAAAGCGGTCCCCCGACGGTTTCTTCCCTTTGCTCCGTATTGGTCATAAGTCTTTCGATCTTCGGGTCTCGTGCTCCGAGGACTTCAACCCACACTCCTGGCATGCTCCCTGACACGTTTTTCGGAGGTATAGGTCGTGAAGCGAGTTCGTCGGAGGGAGAACTGTGGTGCGACCCAAAACGGTCCAAAAGATGGCCGAAGCTTCCAACGAGTGGCGAAGGCTCGTCCGGTGTCAGAAACCAATGGAAATGCACTTGCAGCGAAGGAAACGGGCTGAGCTCGAGGACTTCCGGTGCTCGTCCCAAGAAAACGCGAGCGGGAATGCCCCGGACTCAGTTTTCCCGTCCTGGGGTAAAAAGCGGTCCCCCGACGGTTTCTACCCTTTGCTCCGTATTGGTCATAAGTCTTTCGATCTTCGGGTCTCGTGCTCCGAGGACTTCAACCCACACTCCTGGCATGCTCCCTGACACGTTTTCTGGAGGTATAGGTCGGGAAGCGAGCTCGTTGGAGGGAGAACTGTGGTGCGACCCAAAACGGTCCAAAAGATGGCCGAAGCTTCCAACGAGTGGCGAACGCTCGTCCGGTGTCAGAAACCACTGGAAATGCACTTGCAGCGAAGGAAACGGGCTGAGCTCGAGGACTTCCGGTGCTCGTCCCAAGAAAACGCGAGCGGGAATGCCCCGGACTCAGTTTTCTCGTCCTGGGGTAAAAAGCGGTCCCCCGACGGTTTCTTCCCTTTGCTCCGTATTGGTCATAAGTCTTTCGATCTTCGGGTCTCGTGCTCCGAGGACTTCAACCCACACTCCTGGCATGCTCCCTGACACGTTTTTCGGAGGTATAGGTCGGTAAGCGAGTTCGTTGGAGGGAGAACTGTGGTGCGACCCAAAACGGTCCAAAAGATGGCCGAAGCTTCCAACGAGTGGCGAACGCTCGTCCGGTGTCAGAAACCAATGGAAATGCACTTGCAGCGAAGGAAACGGGCTGAGCTCGAGGACTTCCGGTGCTCGTCCCAAGAAAACGCGAGCGGGAATGCCCCGGACTCAGTTTTCCCGTCCTGGGGTAAAAAGCGGTCCCCCGACGGTTTCTACCCTTTGCTCCGTATTGGTCATAAGTCTTTCGATCTTCGGGTCTCGTGCTCCGAGGACTTCAACCCACACTCCTGGCATGCTCCCTGACACGTTTTTCGGAGGTATAGGTCGGGAAGCGAGCTCGTTGGAGGGAGAACTGTGGTGCGACCCAAAACAGTCCAAAAGATGGCCGAAGCTTCAAACGAGTGGCGAACGCTCGTCCGGTGTCAGAAACCACTGGAAATGCACTTGCAGCGAAGGAAACGGGCTGAGCTCGAGGACTTCCGGTGCTCGTCCCAAGAAAACGCGAGCGGGAATGCCCCGGACTCAGTTTTCTCGTCCTGGGGTAAAAAGCGGTCCCCCGACGGTTTCTTCCCTTTGCTCCGTATTGGTCATAAGTCTTTCGATCTTCGGGTCTCGTGCTCCGAGGACTTCAACCCACACTCCTGGCATGCTCCCTGACACGTTTTCCGGAGGTATAGGTCGGGAAGCGAGCACGTTGGAGGGAGAACTGTGGTGCGACCCAAAACGGTCCAAAAGATGGCCGAAGCTTCCAACGAGTGGGGAACGCTCGTCCGGTGTCAGAAACCACTGGAAATGCACTTGCAGCGAAGGAAACGGGCTGAGCTCGAGGACTTCCGGTGCTCGTCCCAAGAAAACGCGAGCGGGAATGCCCCGGACTCAGTTTTCTCGTCCTGGGGTAAAAAGCGGTCCCCCGACGGTTTCTTCCCTTTGCTCCGTATTGGTCATAAGTCTTTCGATCTTCGGGTCTCGTGCTCCGAGGACTTCAACCCACACTCCTGGCATGCTCCCTGACACGTTTTTCGGAGGTATAGGTCGGGAAGCGAGTTCGTTGGAGGGAGAACTGTGGTGCGACCCAAAACGGTCCAAAAGATGGCCGAAGCTTCCAACGAGTGGCGAAGGCTCGTCCGGTGTCAGAAACCAATGGAAATGCACTTGCAGCGAAGGAAACGGGCTGAGCTCGAGGACTTCCGGTGCTCGTCCCAAGAAAACGCGAGCGGGAATGCCCCGGACTCAGTTTTCCCGTCCTGGGGTAAAAAGCGGTCCCCCGACGGTTTCTACCCTTTGCTCCGTATTGGTCATAAGTCTTTCGATCTTCGGGTCTCGTGCTCCGAGGACTTCAACCCACACTCCTGGCATGTTCCCTGACACGTTTTCCGGAGGTATAGGTCGGGAAGCGAGCTCGTTGGAGGGAGAACTGTGGTGCGACCCAAAACGGTCCAAAAGATGGCCGAAGCTTCCAACGAGTGGCGAACGCTCGTCCGGTGTCAGAAACCACTGGAAATGCACTTGCAGCGAAGGAAACGGGCTGAGCTCGAGGACTTCCGGTGCTCGTCCCAAGAAAACGCGAGCGGGAATGCCTCGGACTCAGTTTTCTCGTCCTGGGGTAAAAAGCGGTCCCCCGACGGTTTCTTCCCTTTGCTCCGTATTGGTCATAAGTCTTTCGATCTTCGGGTCTCGTGCTCCGAGGACTTCAACCCACACTCCTGGCATGCTCCCTGACACGTTTTCCGGAGGTATAGGTCGGGAAGCGAGCTCGTTGGAGGGAGAACTGTGGTGCGACCCAAAACGGTCCAAAAGATGGCCGAAGCTTCCAACGAGTGGCGAACGCTCGTCCGGTGTCAGAAACCACTGGAAATGCACTTGCAGCGAAGGAAACGGGCTGAGCTCGAGGACTTCCGGTGCTCGTCCCAAGAAAACGCGAGCGGGAATGCCCCGGACTCAGTTTTCTCGTCCTGGGGTAAAAAGCGGTCCCCCGACGGTTTCTTCCCTTTGCTCCGTATTGGTCATAAGTCTTTCGATCTTCGGGTCTCGTGCTCCGAGGACTTCAACCCACACTCCTGGCATGCTCCCTGACACGTTTTTCGGAGGTATAGGTCGGGAAGCGAGTTCGTTGGAGGGAGAACTGTGGTGCGACCCAAAACGGTCCAAAAGATGGCCGAAGCTTCCAACGAGTGGCGAACGCTCGTCCGGTGTCAGAAACCAATGGAAATGCACTTGCAGCGAAGGAAACGGGCTGAGCTCGAGGACTTCCGGTGCTCGTCCCAAGAAAACGCGAGCGGGAATGCCCCGGACTCAGTTTTCCCGTCCTGGGGTAAAAAGCGGTCCCCCGACGGTTTCTACCCTTTGCTCCGTATTGGTCATAAGTCTTTCGATCTTCGGGTCTCGTGCTCCGAGGACTTCAACCCACACTCCTGGCATGCTCCCTGACACGTTTTCCGGAGGTATAGGTCGGGAAGCGAGCTCGTTGGAGGGAGAACTGTGGTGCGACCCAAAACGGTCCAAAAGATGGCCGAAGCTTCCAACGAGTGGCGAACGCTCGTCCGGTGTCAGAAACCACTGGAAATGCACTTGCAGCGAAGGAAACGGGCTGAGCTCGAGGACTTCCGGTGCTCGTCCCAAGAAAACGCGAGCGGGAATGCCCCGGACTCAGTTTTCCCGTCCTGGGGTAAAAAGCGGTCCCCCGACGGTTTCTACCCTTTGCTCCGTATTGGTCATAAGTCTTTCGATCTTCGGGTCTCGTGCTCCGAGGACTTCAACCCACACTCCTGGCATGCTCCCTGACACGTTTTCCGGAGGTATAGGTCGGGAAGCGAGCTCGTTGGAGGGAGAACTGTGGTGCGACCCAAAACAGTCCAAAAGATGGCCGAAGCTTCAAACGAGTGGCGAACGCTCGTCCGGTGTCAGAAACCACTGGAAATGCACTTGCAGCGAAGGAAACGGGCTGAGCTCGAGGACTTCCGGTGCTCGTCCCAAGAAAACGCGAGCGGGAATGCCCCGGACTCAGTTTTCTCGTCCTGGGGTAAAAAGCGGTCCCCCGACGGTTTCTTCCCTTTGCTCCGTATTGGTCATAAGTCTTTCGATCTTCAGGTCTCGTGCTCCGAGGACTTCAACCCACACTCCTGGCATGCTCCCTGACACGTTTTCCGGAGGTATAGGTCGGGAAGCGAGCTCCTTGGAGGGAGAACTGTGGTGCGACCCAAAACGGTCCAAAAGATGGCCGAAGCTTCCAACGAGTGGCGAACGCTCGTCCGGTGTCAGAAACCACTGGAAATGCACTTGTAGCGAAGGAAACGGGCTGAGCTCGAGGACTTCCGGTGCTCGTCCCAAGAAAACGCGAGCGGGAATGCCCCGGACTCAGTTTTCTCGTCCTGGGGTAAAAAGCGGTCCCCCGACGGTTTCTTCCCTTTGCTCCGTATTGGTCATAAGTCTTTCGATCTTCGGGTCTCGTGCTCCGAGGACTTCAACCCACACTCCTGGCATGCTCCCTGACACGTTTTTCGGAGGTATAGGTCGGGAAGCGAGTTCGTTGGAGGGAGAACTGTGGTGCGACCCAAAACGGTCCAAAAGATGGCCGAAGCTTCCAACGAGTGGCGAACGCTCGTCCGGTGTCAGAAACCAATGGAAATGCACTTGCAGCGAAGGAAACGGGCTGAGCTCGAGGACTTCCGGTGCTCGTCCCAAGAAAACGCGAGCGGGAATGCCCCGGACTCAGTTTTCCCGTCCTGGGGTAAAAAGCGGTCCCCCGACGGTTTCTACCCTTTGCTCCGTATTGGTCATAAGTCTTTCGATCTTCGGGTCTCGTGCTCCGAGGACTTCAACCCACACTCCTGGCATGCTCCCTGACACGTTTTCCGGAGGTTTAGGTCGGGAAGCGAGCTCGTTGGAGGGAGAACTGTGGTGCGACCCAAAACGGTCCAAAAGATGGCCGAAGCTTCCAACGAGTGGCGAACGCTCGTCCGGTGTCAGAAACCACTGGAAATGCACTTGCAGCGAAGGAAACGTGCTGAGCTCGAGGACTTCCGGTGCTCGTCCCAAGAAAACGCGAGCGGGAATGCCCCGGACTCAGTTTTCTCGTCCTGGGGTAAAAAGCGGTCCCCCGACGGTTTCTTCCCTTTGCTCCGTATTGGTCATAAGTCTTTCGATCTTCAGGTCTCGTGCTCCGAGGACTTCAACCCACACTCCTGGCATGCTCCCTGACACGTTTTCCGGAGGTATAGGTCGGGAAGCGAGCTCCTTGGAGGGAGAACTGTGGTGCGACCCAAAACGGTCCAAAAGATGGCCGAAGCTTCCAACGAGTGGCGAACGCTCGTCCGGTGTCAGAAACCACTGGAAATGCACTTGCAGCGAAGGAAACGGGCTGAGCTCGAGGACTTCCGGTGCTCGTCCCAAGAAAACGCGAGCGGGAATGCCCCGGACTCAGTTTTCTCGTCCTGGGGTAAAAAGCGGTCCCCCGACGGTTTCTTCCCTTTGCTCCGTATTGGTCATAAGTCTTTCGATCTTCGGGTCTCGTGCTCCGAGGACTTCAACCCACACTCCTGGCATGCTCCCTGACACGTTTTTCGGAGGTATAGGTCGGGAAGCGAGTTCGTTGGAGGGAGAACTGTGGTGCGACCCAAAACGGTCCAAAAGATGGCCGAAGCTTCCAACGAGTGGCGAACGCTCGTCCGGTGTCAGAAACCAATGGAAATGCACTTGCAGCGAAGGAAACGGGCTGAGCTCGAGGACTTCCGGTGCTCGTCCCAAGAAAACGCGAGCGGGAATGCCCCGGACTCAGTTTTCCCGTCCTGGGGTAAAAAGCGGTCCCCCGACGGTTTCTACCCTTTGCTCCGTATTGGTCATAAGTCTTTCGATCTTCGGGTCTCGTGCTCCGAGGACTTCAACCCACACTCCTGGCATGCTCCCTGACACGTTTTCCGGAGGTTTAGGTCGGGAAGCGAGCTCGTTGGAGGGAGAACTGTGGTGCGACCCAAAACGGTCCAAAAGATGGCCGAAGCTTCCAACGAGTGGCGAACGCTCGTCCGGTGTCAGAAACCACTGGAAATGCACTTGCAGCGAAGGAAACGTGCTGAGCTCGAGGACTTCCGGTGCTCGTCCCAAGAAAACGCGAGCGGGAATGCCCCGGACTCAGTTTTCTCGTCCTGGGGTAAAAAGCGGTCCCCCGACGGTTTCTTCCCTTTGCTCCGTATTGGTCATAAGTCTTTCGATCTTCGGGTCTCGTGCTCCGAGGACTTCAACCCACACTCCTGGCATGCTCCCTGACACGTTTTCCGGAGGTATAGGTCGGGAAGCGAGCTCGTTGGAGGGAGAACTGTGGTGCGACCCAAAACGGTCCAAAAGATGGCCGAAGCTTCCAACGAGTGGCGAACGCTCGTCCGGTGTCAGAAACCACTGGAAATGCACTTGCAGCAAAGGAAACGGGCTGAGCTCGAGGACTTCCGGTGCTCGTCCCAAGAAAACGCGAGCGGGAATGCCCCGGACTCAGTTTTCTCGTCCTGGGGTAAAAAGCGGTCCCCCGACGGTTTCTTCCCTTTGCTCCGTATTGGTCATAAGTCTTTCGATCTTCGGGTCTCGTGCTCCGAGGACTTCAACTCACACTCCTGGCATGCTCCCTGACACGTTTTTCGGAGGTATAGGTCGGGAAGCGAGTTCGTTGGAGGGAGAACTGTGGTGCGACCCAAAACGGTCCAAAAGATGGCCGAAGCTTCCAACGAGTGGCGAACGCTCGTCCGGTGTCAGAAACCAATGGAAATGCACTTGCAGCGAAGGAAACGGGCTGAGCTCGAGGACTTCCGGTGCTCGTCCCAAGAAAACGCGAGCGGGAATGCCCCGGACTCAGTTTTCCCGTCCTGGGGTAAAAAGCGGTCCCCCGACGGTTTCTACCCTTTGCTCCGTATTGGTCATAAGTCTTTCGATCTTCGGGTCTCGTGCTCCGAGGACTTCAACCCACACTCCTGGCATGCTCCCTGACACGTTTTCCAGAGGTATAGGTCGGGAAGCGAGCTCGTTGGAGGGAGAACTGTGGTGCGACCCAAAACGGTCCAAAAGATGGCCGAAGCTTCCAACGAGTGGCGAACGCTCGTCCGGTGTCAGAAACCACTGGAAATGCACTTGCAGCGAAGGAAACGGGCTGAGCTCGAGGACTTCCGGTGCTCGTCCCAAGAAAACGCGAGCGGGAATGCCCCGGACTCAGTTTTCTCGTCATGGGGTAAAAAGCGGTCCCCCGACGGTTTCTTCCCTTTGCTCCGTATTGGTCATAAGTCTTTCGATCTTCGGGTCTCGTGCTCCGAGGACTTCAACCCACACTCCTGGCATGCTCCCTGACACGTTTTCCGGAGGTATAGGTCGGGAAGCGAGCTCGTTGGAGGGAGAACTGTGGTGCGACCCAAAACGGTCCAAAAGATGGCCGAAGCTTCCAACGAGTGGCGAACGCTCGTCCGGTGTCAGAAACCACTGGAAATGCACTTGCAGCGAAGGAAACGGGCTGAGCTCGAGGACTTCCGGTGCTCGTCCCAAGAAAACGCGAGCGGGAATGCCCCGGACTCAGTTTTCCCGTCCTGGGGTAAAAAGCGGTCCCCCGACGGTTTCTACCCTTTGCTCCGTATTGGTCATAAGTCTTTCGATCTTCGGGTCTCGTGCTCCGAGGACTTCAACCCACACTCCTGGCATGCTCCCTGACACGTTTTCCGGAGGTATAGGTCGGGAAGCGAGCTCGTTGGAGGGAGAACTGTGGGGCGACCCAAAACAGTCCAAAAGATGGCCGAAGCTTCAAACGAGTGGCGAACGCTCGTCCGGTGTCAGAAACCACTGGAAATGCACTTGCAGCGAAGGAAACGGGCTGAGCTCGAGGACTTCCGGTGCTCGTCCCAAGAAAACGCGAGCGGGAATGCCCCGGACTCAGTTTTCTCGTCCTGGGGTAAAAAGCGGTCCCCCGACGGTTTCTTCCCTTTGCTCCGTATTGGTCATAAGTCTTTCGATCTTCAGGTCTCGTGCTCCGAGGACTTCAACCCACACTCCTGGCATGCTCCCTGACACGTTTTCCGGAGGTATAGGTCGGGAAGCGAGCTCGTTGGAGGGAGAACTGTGGTGCGACCCAAAACGGTCCAAAAGATGGCCGAAGCTTCCAACGAGTGGCGAACGCTCGTCCGGTGTCAGAAACCACTGGAAATGCACTTGCAGCGAAGGAAACGGGCTGAGCTCGAGGACTTCCGGTGCTCGTCCCAAGAAAACGCGAGCGGGAATGCCCCGGACTCAGTTTTCTCGTCCTGGGGTAAAAAGCGGTCCCCCGACGGTTTCTTCCCTTTGCTCCGTATTGGTCATAAGTCTTTCGATCTTCGGGTCTCGTGCTCCGAGGACTTCAACCCACACTCCTGGCATGCTCCCTGACACGTTTTCCGGAGGTATAGGTCGGGAAGCGAGCTCGTTGGAGGGAGAACTGTGGTGCGACCCAAAACGGTCCAAAAGATGGCCGAAGCTTCCAACGAGTGGCGAACGCTCGTCCGGTGTCAGAAACCACTGGAAATGCACTTGCAGCGAAGGAAACGGGCTGAGCTCGAGGACTTCCGGTGCTCGTCCCAAGAAAACGCGAGCGGGAATGCCCCGGACTCAGTTTTCTCGTCCTGGGGTAAAAAGCGGTCCCCCGACGGTTTCTTCCCTTTGCTCCGTATTGGTCATAAGTCTTTCGATCTTCGGGTCTCGTGCTCCGAGGACTTCAACCCACACTCCTGGCATGCTCCCTGACACGTTTTCCGGAGGTATAGGTCGGGAAGCGAGCTCGTTGGAGGGAGAACTGTGGTGCGACCCAAAACGGTCCAAAAGATGGCCGAAGCTTCCAACGAGTGGCGAACGCTCGTCCGGTGTCAGAAACCACTGGAAATGCACTTGCAGCGAAGGAAACGGGCTGAGCTCGAGGACTTCCGGTGCTCGTCCCAAGAAAACGCGAGCGGGAATGCCCCGGACTCAGTTTTCTCGTCCTGGGGTAAAAAGCGGTCCCCCGACGGTTTCTTCCCTTTGCTCCGTATTGGTCATAAGTCTTTCGATCTTCGGGTCTCGTGCTCCGAGGACTTCAACCCACACTCCTGGCATGCTCCCTGACACGTTTTCCGGAGGTATAGGTCGGGAAGCGAGCTCGTTGGAGGGAGAACTGTGGTGCGACCCAAAACGGTCCAAAAGATGGCCGAAGCTTCCAACGAGTGGCGAACGCTCGTCCGGTGTCAGAAACCACTGGAAATGCACTTGCAGCGAAGGAAACGGGCTGAGCTCGAGGACTTCCGGTGCTCGTCCCAAGAAAACGCGAGCGGGAATGCCCCGGACTCAGTTTTCTCGTCCTGGGGTAAAAAGCGGTCCCCCGACGGTTTCTTCCCTTTGCTCCGTATTGGTCATAAGTCTTTCGATCTTCGGGTCTCGTGCTCCGAGGACTTCAACCCACACTCCTGGCATGCTCCCTGACACGTTTTCCGGAGGTATAGGTCGGGAAGCGAGCTCGTTGGAGGGAGAACTGTGGTGCGACCCAAAACGGTCCAAAAGATGGCCGAAGCTTCCAACGAGTGGCGAACGCTCGTCCGGTGTCAGAAACCACTGGAAATGCACTTGCAGCGAAGGAAACGGGCGGAGCTCGAGGACTTCCGGTGCTCGTCCCAAGAAAACGCGAGCGGGAATGCCCCGGACTCAGTTTTCTCGTCCTGGGGTAAAAAGCGGTCCCCCGACGGTTTCTTCCCTTTGCTCCGTATTGGTCATAAGTCTTTCGATCTTCGGGTCTCGTGCTCCGAGGACTTCAACCCACACTCCTGGCATGCTCCCTGACACGTTTTCCGGAGGTATAGGTCGGGAAGCGAGCTCGTTGGAGGGAGAACTGTGGTGCGACCCAAAACGGTCCAAAAGATGGCCGAAGCTTCCAACGAGTGGCGAACGCTCGTCCGGTGTCAGAAACCACTGGAAATGCACTTGCAGCGAAGGAAACGGGCTGAGCTCGAGGACTTCCGGTGCTCGTCCCAAGAAAACGCGAGCGGGAATGGCCCGGACTCAGTTTTCTCGTCCTGGGGTAAAAAGCGGTCCCCCGACGGTTTCTTCCCTTTGCTCCGTATTGGTCATAAGTCTTTCGATCTTCGGGTCTCGTGCTCCGAGGACTTCAACCCACACTCCTGGCATGCTCCCTGACACGTTTTCCGGAGGTATAGGTCGGGAAGCGAGCTCGTTGGAGGGAGAACTGTGGTGCGACCCAAAACGGTCCAAAAGATGGCCGAAGCTTCCAACGAGTGGCGAACGCTCGTCCGGTGTCAGAAACCACTGGAAATGCACTTGCAGCGAAGGAAACGGGCTGAGCTCGAGGACTTCCGGTGCTCGTCCCAAGAAAACGCGAGCGGGAATGGCCCGGACTCAGTTTTCTCGTCCTGGGGTAAAAAGCGGTCCCCCGACGGTTTCTTCCCTTTGCTCCGTATTGGTCATAAGTCTTTCGATCTTCGGGTCTCGTGCTCCGAGGACTTCAACCCACACTCCTGGCATGCTCCCTGACACGTTTTCCGGAGGTATAGGTCGGGAAGCGAGCTCGTTGGAGGGAGAACTGTGGTGCGACCCAAAACGGTCCAAAAGATGGCCGAAGCTTCCAACGAGTGGCGAACGCTCGTCCGGTGTCAGAAACCACTGGAAATGCACTTGCAGCGAAGGAAACGGGCTGAGCTCGAGGACTTCCGGTGCTCGTCCCAAGAAAACGCGAGCGGGAATGCCCCGGACTCAGTTTTCTCGTCCTGGGGTAAAAAGCGGTCCCCCGACGGTTTCTTCCCTTTGCTCCGTATTGGTCATAAGTCTTTCGATCTTCGGGTCTCGTGCTCCGAGGACTTCAACCCACACTCCTGGCATGCTCCCTGACACGTTTTCCGGAGGTATAGGTCGGGAAGCGAGCTCGTTGGAGGGAGAACTGTGGTGCGACCCAAAACGGTCCAAAAGATGGCCGAAGCTTCCAACGAGTGGCGAACGCTCGTCCGGTGTCAGAAACCACTGGAAATGCACTTGCAGCGAAGGAAACGGGCTGAGCTCGAGGACTTCCGGTGCTCGTCCCAAGAAAACGCGAGCGGGAATGCCCCGGACTCAGTTTTCTCGTCCTGGGGTAAAAAGCGGTCCCCCGACGGTTTCTTCCCTTTGCTCCGTATTGGTCATAAGTCTTTCGATCTTCGGGTCTCGTGCTCCGAGGACTTCAACCCACACTCCTGGCATGCTCCCTGACACGTTTTCCGGAGGTATAGGTCGGGAAGCGAGCTCGTTGGAGGGAGAACTGTGGTGCGACCCAAAACGGTCCAAAAGATGGCCGAAGCTTCCAACGAGTGGCGAACGCTCGTCCGGTGTCAGAAACCACTGGAAATGCACTTGCCGCGAAGGAAACGGGCTGAGCTCGAGGACTTCCGGTGCTCGTCCCAAGAAAACGCGAGCGGGAATGCCCCGGACTCAGTTTTCTCGTCCTGGGGTAAAAAGCGGTCCCCCGACGGTTTCTTCCCTTTGCTCCGTATTGGTCATAAGTCTTTCGATCTTCGGGTCTCGTGCTCCGAGGACTTCAACCCACACTCCTGGCATGCTCCCTGACACGTTTTCCGGAGGTATAGGTCGGGAAGCGAGCTCGTTGGAGGGAGAACTGTGGTGCGACCCAAAACGGTCCAAAAGATGGCCGAAGCTTCCAACGAGTGGCGAACGCTCGTCCGGTGTCAGAAACCACTGGAAATGCACTTGCAGCGAAGGAAACGGGCCGAGCTCGAGGACTTCCGGTGCTCGTCCCAAGAAAACGCGAGCGGGAATGCCCCGGACTCAGTTTTCTCGTCCTGGGGTAAAAAGCGGTCCCCCGACGGTTTCTTCCCTTTGCTCCGTATTGGTCATAAGTCTTTCGATCTTCGGGTCTCGTGCTCCGAGGACTTCAACCCACACTCCTGGCATGCTCCCTGACACGTTTTCCGGAGGTATAGGTCGGGAAGCGAGCTCGTTGGAGGGAGAACTGTGGTGCGACCCAAAACGGTCCAAAAGATGGCCGAAGCTTCCAACGAGTGGCGAACGCTCGTCCGGTGTCAGAAACCACTGGAAATGCACTTGCAGCGAAGGAAACGGGCTGAGCTCGAGGACTTCCGGTGCTCGTCCCAAGAAAACGCGAGCGGGAATGCCCCGGACTCAGTTTTCTCGTCCTGGGGTAAAAAGCGGTCCCCCGACGGTTTCTTCCCTTTGCTCCGTATTGGTCATAAGTCTTTCGATCTTCGGGTCTCGTGCTCCGAGGACTTCAACCCACACTCCTGGCATGCTCCCTGACACGTTTTCCGGAGGTATAGGTCGGGAAGCGAGCTCGTTGGAGGGAGAACTGTGGTGCGACCCAAAACGGTCCAAAAGATGGCCGAAGCTTCCAACGAGTGGCGAACGCTCGTCCGGTGTCAGAAACCACTGGAAATGCACTTGCAGCGAAGGAAACGGGCCGAGCTCGAGGACTTCCGGTGCTCGTCCCAAGAAAACGCGAGCGGGAATGCCCCGGACTCAGTTTTCTCGTCCTGGGGTAAAAAGCGGTCCCCCGACGGTTTCTTCCCTTTGCTCCGTATTGGTCATAAGTCTTTCGATCTTCGGGTCTCGTGCTCCGAGGACTTCAACCCACACTCCTGGCATGCTCCCTGACACGTTTTCCGGAGGTATAGGTCGGGAAGCGAGCTCGTTGGAGGGAGAACTGTGGTGCGACCCAAAACGGTCCAAAAGATGGCCGAAGCTTCCAACGAGTGGCGAACGCTCGTCCGGTGTCAGAAACCACTGGAAATGCACTTGCAGCGAAGGAAACGGGCTGAGCTCGAGGACTTCCGGTGCTCGTCCCAAGAAAACGCGAGCGGGAATGCCCCGGACTCAGTTTTCTCGTCCTGGGGTAAAAAGCGGTCCCCCGACGGTTTCTTCCCTTTGCTCCGTATTGGTCATAAGTCTTTCGATCTTCGGGTCTCGTGCTCCGAGGACTTCAACCCACACTCCTGGCATGCTCCCTGACACGTTTTCCGGAGGTATAGGTCGGGAAGCGAGCTCGTTGGAGGGAGAACTGTGGTGCGACCCAAAACGGTCCAAAAGATGGCCGAAGCTTCCAACGAGTGGCGAACGCTCGTCCGGTGTCAGAAACCACTGGAAATGCACTTGCAGCGAAGGAAACGGGCTGAGCTCGAGGACTTCCGGTGCTCGTCCCAAGAAAACGCGAGCGGGAATGCCCCGGACTCAGTTTTCTCGTCCTGGGGTAAAAAGCGGTCCCCCGACGGTTTCTTCCCTTTGCTCCGTATTGGTCATAAGTCTTTCGATCTTCGGGTCTCGTGCTCCGAGGACTTCAACCCACACTCCTGGCATGCTCCCTGACACGTTTTCCGGAGGTATAGGTCGGGAAGCGAGCTCGTTGGAGGGAGAACTGTGGTGCGACCCAAAACGGTCCAAAAGATGGCCGAAGCTTCCAACGAGTGGCGAACGCTCGTCCGGTGTCAGAAACCACTGGAAATGCACTTGCAGCGAAGGAAACGGGCTGAGCTCGAGGACTTCCGGTGCTCGTCCCAAGAAAACGCGAGCGGGAATGCCCCGGACTCAGTTTTCTCGTCCTGGGGTAAAAAGCGGTCCCCCGACGGTTTCTTCCCTTTGCTCCGTATTGGTCATAAGTCTTTCGATCTTCGGGTCTCGTGCTCCGAGGACTTCAACCCACACTCCTGGCATGCTCCCTGACACGTTTTCCGGAGGTATAGGTCGGGAAGCGAGCTCGTTGGAGGGAGAACTGTGGTGCGACCCAAAACGGTCCAAAAGATGGCCGAAGCTTCCAACGAGTGGCGAACGCTCGTCCGGTGTCAGAAACCACTGGAAATGCACTTGCAGCGAAGGAAACGGGCTGAGCTCGAGGACTTCCGGTGCTCGTCCCAAGAAAACGCGAGCGGGAATGCCCCGGACTCAGTTTTCTCGTCCTGGGGTAAAAAGCGGTCCCCCGACGGTTTCTTCCCTTTGCTCCGTATTGGTCATAAGTCTTTCGATCTTCGGGTCTCGTGCTCCGAGGACTTCAACCCACACTCCTGGCATGCTCCCTGACACGTTTTCCGGAGGTATAGGTCGGGAAGCGAGCTCGTTGGAGGGAGAACTGTGGTGCGACCCAAAACGGTCCAAAAGATGGCCGAAGCTTCCAACGAGTGGCGAACGCTCGTCCGGTGTCAGAAACCACTGGAAATGCACTTGCAGCGAAGGAAACGGGCTGAGCTCGAGGACTTCCGGTGCTCGTCCCAAGAAAACGCGAGCGGGAATGGCCCGGACTCAGTTTTCTCGTCCTGGGGTAAAAAGCGGTCCCCCGACGGTTTCTTCCCTTTGCTCCGTATTGGTCATAAGTCTTTCGATCTTCGGGTCTCGTGCTCCGAGGACTTCAACCCACACTCCTGGCATGCTCCCTGACACGTTTTCCGGAGGTATAGGTCGGGAAGCGAGCTCGTTGGAGGGAGAACTGTGGTGCGACCCAAAACGGTCCAAAAGATGGCCGAAGCTTCCAACGAGTGGCGAACGCTCGTCCGGTGTCAGAAACCACTGGAAATGCACTTGCAGCGAAGGAAACGGGCTGAGCTCGAGGACTTCCGGTGCTCGTCCCAAGAAAACGCGAGCGGGAATGGCCCGGACTCAGTTTTCTCGTCCTGGGGTAAAAAGCGGTCCCCCGACGGTTTCTTCCCTTTGCTCCGTATTGGTCATAAGTCTTTCGATCTTCGGGTCTCGTGCTCCGAGGACTTCAACCCACACTCCTGGCATGCTCCCTGACACGTTTTCTGGAGGTATAGGTCGGGAAGCGAGCTCGTTGGAGGGAGAACTGTGGTGCGACCCAAAA
This sequence comes from Cucumis melo, assembly GCF_025177605.1. Lineage (NCBI taxonomy): Eukaryota > Viridiplantae > Streptophyta > Magnoliopsida > Cucurbitales > Cucurbitaceae > Cucumis > Cucumis melo. Next base: position 123,582 of record NW_026123830.1, read on the forward strand.
CGGTCCAAAAGATGGCCGAAGCTTCCAACGAGTGGCGAACGCTCGTCCGGTGTCCGAAACCACTGGAAATGCACTTGCAGCGAAGGAAACGGGCTGAGCTCGAGGACATCCGGTGCTCGTCCCAAGAAAACGCGAGCGGGAATGGCCCGGACTCAGTTTTCTCGTCCTGGGGTAAAAAGCGGTCCCCCGACGGTTTCTTCCCTTTGCTCCGTATTGGTCATAAGTCTTTCGATCTTCGGGTCTCGTGCTCCGAGGACTTCAACCCACACTCCTGGCATGCTCCCTGACACGTTTTCCGGAGGTATAGGTCGGGAAGCGAGCTCGTTGGAGGGAGAACTGTGGTGCGACCCAAAACGGTCCAAAAGATGGCCGAAGCTTCCAACGAGTGGCGAACGCTCGTCCGGTGTCAGAAACCACTGGAAATGCACTTGCAGCGAAGGAAACGGGCCGAGCTCGAGGACTTCCGGTGCTCGTCCCAAGAAAACGCGAGCGGGAATGCCCCGGACTCAGTTTTCTCGTCCTGGGGTAAAAAGCGGTCCCCCGACGGTTTCTTCCCTTTGCTCCGTATTGGTCATAAGTCTTTCGATCTTCGGGTCTCGTGCTCCGAGGACTTCAACCCACACTCCTGGCATGCTCCCTGACACGTTTTCCGGAGGTATAGGTCGGGAAGCGAGCTCGTTGGAGGGAGAACTGTGGTGCGACCCAAAACGGTCCAAAAGATGGCCGAAGCTTCCAACGAGTGGCGAACGCTCGTCCGGTGTCAGAAACCACTGGAAATGCACTTGCAGCGAAGGAAACGGGCCGAGCTCGAGGACTTCCAGTGCTCGTCCCAAGAAAACGCGAGCGGGAATGCCCCGGACTCAGTTTTCTCGTCCTGGGGTAAAAAGCGGTCCCCCGACGGTTTCTTCCCTTTGCTCCGTATTGGTCATAAGTCTTTCGATCTTCGGGTCTCGTGCTCCGAGGACTTCAACCCACACTCCTGGCATGCTCCCTGACACGTTTTCCGGAGGTATAGGTCGGGAAGCGAGCTCGTTGGAGGGAGAACTGTGGTGCGACCCAAAACGGTCCAAAAGATGGCCGAAGCTTCCAACGAGTGGCGAACGCTCGTCCGGTGTCAGAAACCACTGGAAATGCACTTGCAGCGAAGGAAACGGGCTGAGCTCGAGGACTTCCGGTGCTCGTCCCAAGAAAACGCGAGCGGGAATGCCCCGGACTCAGTTTTCTCGTCCTGGGGTAAAAAGCGGTCCCCCGACGGTTTCTTCCCTTTGCTCCGTATTGGTCATAAGTCTTTCGATCTTCGGGTCTCGTGCTCCGAGGACTTCAACCCACACTCCTGGCATGCTCCCTGACACGTTTTCCGGAGGTATAGGTCGGGAAGCGAGCTCGTTGGAGGGAGAACTGTGGTGCGACCCAAAACGGTCCAAAAGATGGCCGAAGCTTCCAACGAGTGGCGAACGCTCGTCCGGTGTCAGAAACCACTGGAAATGCACTTGCAGCGAAGGAAACGGGCTGAGCTCGAGGACTTCCGGTGCTCGTCCCAAGAAAACGCGAGCGGGAATGGCCCGGACTCAGTTTTCTCGTCCTGGGGTAAAAAGCGGTCCCCCGACGGTTTCTTCCCTTTGCTCCGTATTGGTCATAAGTCTTTCGATCTTCGGGTCTCGTGCTCCGAGGACTTCAACCCACACTCCTGGCATGCTCCCTGACACGTTTTCCGGAGGTATAGGTCGGGAAGCGAGCTCGTTGGAGGGAGAACTGTGGTGCGACCCAAAACGGTCCAAAAGATGGCCGAAGCTTCCAACGAGTGGCGAACGCTCGTCCGGTGTCAGAAACCACTGGAAATGCACTTGCAGCGAAGGAAACGGGCTGAGCTCGAGGACTTCCGGTGCTCGTCCCAAGAAAACGCGAGCGGGAATGCCCCGGACTCAGTTTTCTCGTCCTGGGGTAAAAAGCGGTCCCCCGACGGTTTCTTCCCTTTGCTCCGTATTGGTCATAAGTCTTTCGATCTTCGGGTCTCGTGCTCCGAGGACTTCAACCCACACTCCTGGCATGCTCCCTGACACGTTTTCCGGAGGTATAGGTCGGGAAGCGAGCTCGTTGGAGGGAGAACTGTGGTGCGACCCAAAACGGTCCAAAAGATGGCCGAAGCTTCCAACGAGTGGCGAACGCTCGTCCGGTGTCAGAAACCACTGGAAATGCACTTGCAGCGAAGGAAACGGGATGAGCTCGAGGACTTCCGGTGCTCGTCCCAAGAAAACGCGAGCGGGAATGGCCCGGACTCAGTTTTCTCGTCCTGGGGTAAAAAGCGGTCCCCCGACGGTTTCTTCCCTTTGCTCCGTATTGGTCATAAGTCTTTCGATCTTCGGGTCTCGTGCTCCGAGGACTTCAACCCACACTCCTGGCATGCTCCCTGACACGTTTTCCGGAGGTATAGGTCGGGAAGCGAGCTCGTTGGAGGGAGAACTGTGGTGCGACCCAAAACGGTCCAAAAGATGGCCGAAGCTTCCAACGAGTGGCGAACGCTCGTCCGGTGTCAGAAACCACTGGAAATGCACTTGCAGCGAAGGAAACGGGCTGAGCTCGAGGACTTCCGGTGCTCGTCCCAAGAAAACGCGAGCGGGAATGCCCCGAACTCAGTTTTCTCGTCCTGGGGTAAAAAGCGGTCCCCCGACGGTTTCTTCCCTTTGCTCCGTATTGGTCATAAGTCTTTCGATCTTCGGGTCTCGTGCTCCGAGGACTTCAACCCACACTCCTGGCATGCTCCCTGACACGTTTTCCGGAGGTATAGGTCGGGAAGCGAGCTCGTTGGAGGGAGAACTGTGGTGCGACCCAAAACGGTCCAAAAGATGGCCGAAGCTTCCAACGAGTGGCGAACGCTCGTCCGGTGTCAGAAACCACTGGAAATGCACTTGCAGCGAAGGAAACGGGCTGAGCTCGAGGACTTCCGGTGCTCGTCCCAAGAAAACGCGAGCGGGAATGCCCCGGACTCAGTTTTCTCGTCCTGGGGTAAAAAGCGGTCCCCCGACGGTTTCTTCCCTTTGCTCCGTATTGGTCATAAGTCTTTCGATCTTCGGGTCTCGTGCTCCGAGGACTTCAACCCACCCTCCTGGCATGCTCCCTGACACGTTTTCCGGAGGTATAGGTCGGGAAGCGAGCTCGTTGGAGGGAGAACTGTGGTGCGACCCAAAACGGTCCAAAAGATGGCCGAAGCTTCCAACGAGTGGCGAACGCTCGTCCGGTGTCAGAAACCACTGGAAATGCACTTGCAGCGAAGGAAACGGGCTGAGCTCGAGGACTTCCGGTGCTCGTCCCAAGAAAACGCGAGCGGGAATGCCCCGGACTCAGTTTTCTCGTCCTGGGGTAAAAAGCGGTCCCCCGACGGTTTCTTCCCTTTGCTCCGTATTGGTCATAAGTCTTTCGATCTTCGGGTCTCGTGCTCCGAGGACTTCAACCCACACTCCTGGCATGCTCCCTGACACGTTTTCCGGAGGTATAGGTCGGGAAGCGAGCTCGTTGGAGGGAGAACTGTGGTGCGACCCAAAACGGTCCAAAAGATGGCCGAAGCTTCCAACGAGTGGCGAACGCTCGTCCGGTGTCAGAAACCACTGGAAATGCACTTGCAGCGAAGGAAACGGGCCGAGCTCGAGGACTTCCGGTGCTCGTCCCAAGAAAACGCGAGCGGGAATGCCCCGGACTCAGTTTTCTCGTCCTGGGGTAAAAAGCGGTCCCCCGACGGTTTCTTCCCTTTGCTCCGTATTGGTCATAAGTCTTTCGATCTTCGGGTCTCGTGCTCCGAGGACTTCAACCCACACTCCTGGCATGCTCCCTGACACGTTTTCCGGAGGTATAGGTCGGGAAGCGAGCTCGTTGGAGGGAGAACTGTGGTGCGACCCAAAACGGTCCAAAAGATGGCCGAAGCTTCCAACGAGTGGCGAACGCTCGTCCGGTGTCAGAAACCACTGGAAATGCACTTGCAGCGAAGGAAACGGGCTGAGCTCGAGGACTTCCGGTGCTCGTCCCAAGAAAACGCGAGCGGGAATGCCCCGGACTCAGTTTTCTCGTCCTGGGGTAAAAAGCGGTCCCCCGACGGTTTCTTCCCTTTGCTCCGTATTGGTCATAAGTCTTTCGATCTTCGGGTCTCGTGCTCCGAGGACTTCAACCCACACTCCTGGCATGCTCCCTGACACGTTTTCCGGAGGTATAGGTCGGGAAGCGAGCTCGTTGGAGGGAGAACTGTGGTGCGACCCAAAACGGTCCAAAAGATGGCCGAAGCTTCCAACGAGTGGCGAACGCTCGTCCGGTGTCAGAAACCACTTGAAATGCACTTGCAGCGAAGGAAACGGGCTGAGCTCGAGGACTTCCGGTGCTCGTCCCAAGAAAACGCGAGCGGGAATGCCCCAGACTCAGTTTTCTCGTCCTGGGGTAAAAAGCGGTCCCCCGACGGTTTCTTCCCTTTGCTCCGTATTGGTCATAAGTCTTTCGATCTTCGGGTCTCGTGCTCCGAGGACCTCAACCCACACTCCTGTCATGCTCCCTGACACGTTTTTCGGAGGTATAGGTCGGGAAGCGAGCTCGTTGGAGGGAGAACTGTGGTGCGACCCAAAACGGTCCAAAAGATGGCCGAAGCTTCCAACGAGTGGCGAACGCTCGTCCGGTGTCAGAAACCACTGGAAATGCACTTGCAGCGAAGGAAACGGGCTGAGCTCGAGGACTTCCGGTGCTCGTCCCAAGAAAACGCGAGCGGGAATGCCCCGGACTCAGTTTTCTCGTCCTGGGGTAAAAAGCGGTCCCCCGACGGTTTCTTCCCTTTGCTTCGTATTGGTCATAAGTCTTTCGATCTTCGGGTCTCGTGCTCCGAGGACTTCAACCCACACTCCTGGCATGCTCCCTGACACGTTTTCCGGAGGTATAGGTCGGGAAGCGAGCTCGTTGGAGGGAGAACTGTGGTGCGACCCAAAACGGTCCAAAAGATGGCAAAAGCTTCCAACGAGTGGCGAACGCTCGTCCGGTGTCAGAAACCACTGGAAATGCACTTGCAGCGAAGGAAACGGGCTGAGCTCGAGGACTTCTGGTGCTCGTCCCAAGAAAACGCGAGCGGGAATGCCCCGGACTCAGTTTTCTCGTCCTGGGGTAAAAAGCGGTCCCCCGACGGTTTCTTCCCTTTGCTCCGTATTGGTCATAAGTCTTTCGATCTTCGGGTCTCGTGCTCCGAGGACTTCAACGCACACTCCTGGCATGCTCCCTGACACGTTTTCCGGAGGTATAGGTCTGGAAGCGAGCTCGTTGGATGGAGAACTGTGGTGCGACCCAAAACGGTCCAAAAGATGGCCGAAGCTTCCAACGAGTGGCGAACGCACGTCCGGTGTCAGAAACCACTGGAAATGCACTTGCAGTGAAGGAAACGGGCTGAGCTCGAGGACTTCCGGTGCTCGTCCCAAGAAAACGCGAGCGGGAATGCCCCGGACTCAGTTTTCTCGTCCTGGGGTAAAAAGCGGTCCCCCGACGGTTTCTTCCCTTTGCTCCGTATTGGTCATAAGTCTTTCGATCTTCGGGTCTCGTGCTCCGAGGACTTCAACCCACACTCCTGGCATGCTCCCTGACACGTTTTCCGGAGGTATAGGTCGGGAAGCGAGCTCGTTGGAGGGAGAACTGTGGTGCGACCCAAAACGGTCCAAAAGATGGCCGAAGCTTCCAACGAGTGGCGAACGCTCGTCCGGTGTCAGAAACCACTGGAAATGCACTTGCAGCGAAGGAAACGGGCTGAGCTCGAGGACTTCCGGTGCTCGTCCCAAGAAAACGCGAGCGGCAATGCCCCGGACTCAGTTTTCTCGTCCTGGGGTAAAAAGCGGTCCCCCGACGGTTTCTTCCCTTTGCTCCGCATTGGTCATAAGTCTTTCGATCTTCGGGTCTCGTGCTCCGAGGACTTCAACCCACACTCCTGGCATGCTCCCTGACACGTTTTCCGGAGGTATAGGTCGGGAAGCGAGCTCGTTGGAGGGAGAACTGTGGTGCGACCCAAAACGGTCCAAAAGATGGCCGAAGCTTCCAACGAGTGGCGAACGCTCGTCCGGTGTCAGAAACCACTGGAAATGCACTTGCAGCGAAGGAAACGGGCTGAGCTCGAGGACTTCCGGTGCTCGTCCCAAGAAAACGCGAGCGGCAATGCCCCGGACTCAGTTTTCTCGTCCTGGGGTAAAAAGCGGTCCCCCGACGGTTTCTTCCCTTTGCTCCGCATTCGTCATAAGTCTTTCGATCTTCCGGTCTCGTGCTCCGAGGACTTCAACCCACACTCCTGGCATGCTCCCTGACACGTTTTTCGGAGGTATAGGTCGGGAAGCGAGCTCGTTGGAGGGAGAACTGTGGTGCGACCCAAAACGGTCCAAAAGATGGCCGAAGCTTCCAACGAGTGGCGAACGCTCGTCCGGTGTCAGAAACCACTTGAAATGCACTTGCAGCGAAGGAAACGGGCTGAGCTCGAGGACTTCCGGTGCTCGTCCCAAGAAAACGCGAGCGGGAATGCCCCGGACTCAGTTTTCTCGTCCTGGGGTAAAAAGCGGTCCCCCGACGGTTTCTTCCCTTTGCTCCGTATTGGTCATAAGTCTTTCGATCTTCGGGTCTCGTGCTCCGAGGACTTCAACCCACACTCCTGGCATGCTCCCTGACACGTTTTCCGGAGGTATAGGTCGGGAAGCGAGCTCGTTGGAGGGAGAACTGTGGTGCGACCCAAAACGGTCCAAAAGATGGCCGAAGCTTCCAACGAGTGGCGAACGCTCGTCCGGTGTCAGAAACCACTGGAAATGCACTTGCAGCGAAGGAAACGGGCCGAGCTCGAGGACTTCCGGTGCTCGTCCCAAGAAAACGCGAGCGGGAATTCCCCGGACTCAGTTTTCTCGTCCTGGGGTAAAAAGCGGTCCCCCGACGGTTTCTTCCCTTTGCTCCGTATTGGTCATAAGTCTTTCGATCTTCGGGTCTCGTGCTCCGAGGACTTCAACCCACACTCCTGGCATGCTCCTTGACACGTTTTCCGGAGGTATAGGTCGGGAAGCGAGCTCGTTGGAGGGAGAACTGTGGTGCGACCCAAAACGGTCCAAAAGATGGCCGAAGCTTCCAACGAGTGGCGAACGCTCGTCCGGTGTCAGAAACCACTGGAAATGCACTTGCAGCGAAGGAAACGGGCCGAGCTCGAGGACTTCCGGTGCTCGTCCCAAGAAAACGCGAGCGGGAATGCCCCGGACTCAGTTTTCTCGTCCTGGGGTAAAAAGCGGTCCCCCGACGGTTTCTTCCCTTTGCTCCGTATTGGTCATAAGTCTTTCGATCTTCGGGTCTCGTGCTCCGAGGACTTCAACCCACACTCCTGGCATGCTCCCTGACACGTTTTCCGGAGGTATAGGTCGGGAAGCGAGCTCGTTGGAGGGAGAACTGTGGTGCGACCCAAAACGGTCCAAAAGATGGCCGAAGCTTCCAACGAGTGGCGAACGCTTGTCCGGTGTCAGAATCCACTCGAAATGCACTTGCAGCGAAGGAAACGGGCCGAGCTCGAGGACTTCCGGTGCTCGTCCCAAGAAAACGCGAGCGGGAATGCCCCGGACTCAGTTTTCTCGTCCTGGGGTAAAAAGCGGTCCCCCGACGGTTTCTTCCCTTTGCTCCGTATTGGTCATAAGTCTTTCGATCTTCGGGTCTCGTGCTCCGAGGACTTCAACCCACACTCCTGGCATGCTCCCTGACACGTTTTCCGGAGGTATAGGTCGGGAAGCGAGCTCGTTGGAGGGAGAACTGTGGTGCGACCCAAAACGGTCCAAAAGATGGCCGAAGCTTCCAACGAGTGGCGAACGCTCGTCCGGTGTCAGAAACCACTGGAAATGCACTTGCAGCGAAGGAAACGGGCCGAGCTCGAGGACTTCCGGTGCTCGTCCCAAGAAAACGCGAGCGGGAATTCCCCGGACTCAGTTTTCTCGTCCTGGGGTAAAAAGCGGTCCCCCGACGGTTTCTTCCCTTTGCTCCGTATTGGTCATAAGTCTTTCGATCTTCGGGTCTCGTGCTCCGAGGACTTCAACCCACACTCCTGGCATGCTCCCTGACACGTTTTCCGGAGGTATAGGTAGGGAAGCGAGCTCGTTGGAGGGAGAACTGTGGTGCGACCCAAAACGGTCCAAAAGATGGCCGAAGCTTCCAACGAGTGGCGAACGCTCGTCCGGTGTCAGAAACCACTGGAAATGCACTTGCAGCGAAGGAAACGGGCCGAGCTCGAGGACTTCCGGTGCTCGTCCCAAGAAAACGCGAGCGGGAATGCCCCGGACTCAGTTTTCTCGTCCTGGGGTAAAAAGCGGTCCCCCGACGGTTTCTTCCCTTTGCTCCGTATTGGTCATAAGTCTTTCGATCTTCGGGTCTCGTGCTCCGAGGACTTCAACCCACACTCCTGGCATGCTCCCTGACACGTTTTCCGGAGGTATAGGTCGGGAAGCGAGCTCGTTGGAGGGAGAACTGTGGTGCGACCCAAAACGGTCCAAAAGATGGCCGAAGCTTCCAACGAGTGGCGAACGCTCGTCCGGTGTCAGAATCCACTCGAAATGCACTTGCAGCGAAGGAAACGGGCCAAGCTCGAGGACTTCCGGTGCTCGTCCCAAGAAAACGCGAGCGGGAATGCCCCGGACTCAGTTTTCTCGTCCTGGGGTAAAAAGCGGTCCCCCGACGGTTTCTTCCCTTTGCTCCGTATTGGTCATAAGTCTTTCGATCTTCGGGTCTCGTGCTCCGAGGACTTCAACCCACACTCCTGGCATGCTCCCTGACACGTTTTCCGGAGGTATAGGTCGGGAAGCGAGCTCGTTGGAGGGAGAACTGTGGTGCGACCCAAAACGGTCCAAAAGATGGCCGAAGCTTCCAACGAGTGGCGAACGCTCGTCCGGTGTCAGAAACCACTGGAAATGCACTTGCAGCGAAGGAAACGGGCCGAGCTCGAGGACTTCCGGTGCTCGTCCCAAGAAAACGCGAGCGGGAATGCCCCAGACTCAGTTTTCTCGTCCTGGGGTAAAAAGCGGTCCCCCGACGGTTTCTTCCCTTTGCTCCGTATTGGTCATAAGTCTTTCGATCTTCGGGTCTCGTGCTCCGAGGACTTCAACCCACACTCCTGGCATGCTCCCTGACACGTTTTTCGGAGGTATAGGTCGGGAAGCGAGCTCGTTGGAGGGAGAACTGTGGTGCGACCCAAAACGGTCCAAAAGATGGCCGAAGCTTCCAACGAGTGGCGAACGCTTGTCCGGTGTCAGAATCCACTCGAAATGCACTTGCAGCGAAGGAAACGGGCCGAGCTCGAGGACTTCCGGTGCTCGTCCCAAGAAAACGCGAGCGGGAATGCCCCGGACTCAGTTTTCTCGTCCTGGGGTAAAAAGCGGTCCCCCGACGGTTTCTTCCCTTTGCTCCGTATTGGTCATAAGTCTTTCGATCTTCGGGTCTCGTGCTCCGAGGACTTCAACCCACACTCCTGGCATGCTCCCTGACACGTTTTCCGGAGGTATAGGTCGGGAAGCGAGCTCGTTGGAGGGAGAACTGTGGTGCGACCCAAAACGGTCCAAAAGATGGCCGAAGCTTCCAACGAGTGGCGAACGCTCGTCCGGTGTCAGAAACCACTGGAAATGCACTTGCAGCGAAGGAAACGGGCCGAGCTCGAGGACTTCCGGTGCTCGTCCCAAGAAAACGCGAGCGGGAATGCCCCGGACTCAGTTTTCTCGTCCTGGGGTAAAAAGCGGTCCCCCGACGGTTTCTTCCCTTTGCTCCGTATTGGTCATAAGTCTTTCGATCTTCGGGTCTCGTGCTCCGAGGACTTCAACCCACACTCCTGGCATGCTCCCTGACACGTTTTCCGGAGGTATAGGTCGGGAAGCGAGCTCGTTGGAGGGAGAACCGTGGTGCGACCCAAAACGGTCCAAAAGATGGCCGAAGCTTCCAACGAGTGGCGAACGCTCGTCCGGTGTCAGAAACCACTGGAAATGCACTTGCAGCGAAGGAAACGGGCCGAGCTCGAGGACTTCCGGTGCTCGTCCCAAGAAAACGCGTGCGGGAATGCCCCGGACTCAGTTTTCTCGTCCTGGGGTAAAAAGCGGTCCCCCGACGGTTTCTTCCCTTTGCTCCGTATTGGTCATAAGTCTTTCGATCTTCGGGTCTCGTGCTCCGAGGACTTCAACCCACACTCCTGGCATGCTCCCTGACACGTTTTCCGGAGGTATAGGTCGGGAAGCGAGCTCGTTGGAGGGAGAACTGTGGTGCGACCCAAAACGGTCCAAAAGATGGCCGAAGCTTCCAACGAGTGGCGAACGCTCGTCCGGTGTCAGAAACCACTGGAAATGCACTTGCAGCGAAGGAAACGGGCCGAGCTCGAGGACTTCCGGTGCTCGTCCCAAGAAAACGCGAGCGGGAATTCCCCGGACTCAGTTTTCTCGTCCTGGGGTAAAAAGCGGTCCCCCGACGGTTTCTTCCCTTTGCTCCGTATTGGTCATAAGTCTTTCGATCTTCGGGTCTCGTGCTCCGAGGACTTCAACCCACACTCCTGGCATGCTCCCTGACACGTTTTCCGGAGGTATAGGTCGGGAAGCGAGCTCGTTGGAGGGAGAACTGTGGTGCGACCCAAAACGGTCCAAAAGATGGCCGAAGCTTCCAACGAGTGGCGAACGCTCGTCCGGTGTCAGAAACCACTGGAAATGCACTTGCAGCGAAGGAAACGGGCCGAGCTCGAGGACTTCCGGTGCTCGTCCCAAGAAAACGCGAGCGGGAATGCCCCGGACTCAGTTTTCTCGTCCTGGGGTAAAAAGCGGTCCCCCGACGGTTTCTTCCCTTTGCTCCGTATTGGTCATAAGTCTTTCGATCTTCGGGTCTCGTGCTCCGAGGACTTCAACCCACACTCCTGGCATGCTCCCTGACACGTTTTTCGGAGGTATAGGTCGGGAAGCGAGCTCGTTGGAGGGAGAACTGTGGTGCGACCCAAAACGGTCCAAAAGATGGCCGAAGCTTCCAACGAGTGGCGAACGCTCGTCCAGTGTCAGAATCCACTCGAAATGCACTTGCAGCGAAGGAAACGGGCCGAGCTCGAGGACTTCCGGTGCTCGTCCCAAGAAAACGCGAGCGGGAATGCCCCGGACTCAGTTTTCTCGTCCTGGGGTAAAAAGCGGTCCCCCGACGGTTTCTTCCCTTTGCTCCGTATTGGTCATAAGTCTTTCGATCTTCGTGTCTCGTGCTCCGAGGACTTCAACCCACACTCCTGGCATGCTCCCTGACACGTTTTCCGGAGGTATAGGTCGGGAAGCGAGCTCGTTGGAGGGAGAACTGTGGTGCGACCCAAAACGGTCCAAAAGATGGCCGAAGCTTCCAACGAGTGGCGAACGCTCGTCCGGTGTCAGAAACCACTGGAAATGCACTTGCAGCGAAGGAAACGGGCCGAGTTCGAAGACTTCCGGTGCTCGTCCCAAGAAAACGCGAGCGGGAATGCCCCGGACTCAGTTTTCTCGTCCTGGGGTAAAAAGCGGTCCCCCGACGGTTTCTTCCCTTTGCTCCGTATTGGTCATAAGTCTTTCGATCTTCGGGTCTCGTGCTCCGAGGACTTCAACCCACACTCCTGGCATGCTCCCTGACACGTTTTCCGGAGGTATAGGTCGGGAAGCGAGCTCGTTGGAGGGAGAACTGTGGTGCGACCCAAAACGGTCCAAAAGATGGCCGAAGCTTCCAACGAGTGGCGAACGCTCGTCCGGTGTCAGAAACCACTGGAAATGCACTTGCAGCGAAGGAAACGGGCCGAGTTCGAGGACTTCTGGTGCTCGTCCCAAGAAAACGCGAGCGGGAATTCCTCGGACTCAGTTTTCTCGTCCTGGGGTAAAAAGCGGTCCCCCGACGGTTTCTTCCCTTTGCTCCGTATTAGTCATAAGTCTTTCGATCTTCGGGTCTCGTGCTCCGAGGACTTCAACCCACACTCCTGGCATGCTCCCTGACACGTTTTCCGGAGGTATAGGTCGGGAAGCGAGCTCGTTGGAGGGAGAACTGTGGTGCGACCCAAAACGGTCCAAAAGATGGCCGAAGCTTCCAACGAGTGGCGAACGCTCGTCCGGTGTCAGAAACCACTGGAAATGCACTTGCAGCGAAGGAAACGGGCCGAGCTCGAGGACATCCGGTGCTCGTCCCAAGAAAACGCGAGCGGGAATGCCCCGGACTCAGTTTTCTCGTCCTGGGGTAAAAAGCGGTCCCCTGACGGTTTCTTCCCTTTGCTCCGTATTGGTCATAAGTCTTTCGATCTTCGGGTCTCGTGCTCCGAGGACTTCAACCCACACTCCTGGCATGCTCCCTGACACGTTTTCCGGAGGTATAGGTCGGGAAGCGAGCTCGTTGGAGGGAGAACTGTGGTGCGACCCAAAACGGTCCAAAAGATGGCCGAAGCTTCCAACGAGTGGCGAACGCTCGTCCGGTGTCAGAAACCACTGGAAATGCACTTGCAGCGAAGGAAACGGGCCGAGCTCGAGGACTTCCGGTGCTCGTCCCAAGAAAACGCGAGCGGGAATTTCCCGGACTCAGTTTTCTCGTCCTGGGGTAAAAAGCGGTCCCCCGACGGTTTCTTCCCTTTGCTCCGTATTGGTCATAAGTCTTTCGATCTTCGGGTCTCGTGCTCCGAGGACTTCAACCCACACTCCTGGCATGCTCCCTGACACGTTTTCCGGAGGTATAGGTCGGGAAGCGAGCTCGTTGGAGGGAGAACTGTGGTGCGACCCAAAACGGTCCAAAAGATGGCCGAAGCTTCCAACGAGTGGCGAACGCTCGTCCGGTGTCAGAAACCACTGGAAATGCACTTGCAGCGAAGGAAACGGGCCGAGCTCGAGGACTTCCGGTGCTCGTCCCAAGAAAACGCGAGCGGGAATTCCCCGGACTCAGTTTTCTCGTCCTGGGGTAAAAAGCGGTCCCCCGACGGTTTCTTCCCTTTGCTCCGTATTGGTCATAAGTCTTTCGATCTTCGGGTCTCGTGCTCCGAGGACTTCAACCCACACTCCTGGCATGCTCCCTGACACGTTTTCCGGAGGTATAGGTAGGGAAGCGAGCTCGTTGGAGGGAGAACTGTGGTGCGACCCAAAACGGTCCAAAAGATGGCCGAAGCTTCCAACGAGTGGCGAACGCTCGTCCGGTGTCAGAAACCACTGGAAATGCACTTGCAGCGAAGGAAACGGGCCGAGCTCGAGGACTTCCGGTGCTCGTCCCAAGAAAACGCGAGCGGGAATGCCCCGGACTCAGTTTTCTCGTCCTGGGGTAAAAAGCGGTCCCCCGACGGTTTCTTCCCTTTGCTCCGTATTGGTCATAAGTCTTTCGATCTTCGGGTCTCGTGCTCCGAGGACTTCAACCCACACTCCTGGCATGCTCCCTGACACGTTTTCCGGAGGTATAGGTCGGGAAGCGAGCTCGTTGGAGGGAGAACTGTGGTGCGACCCAAAACGGTCCAAAAGATGGCCGAAGCTTCCAACGAGTGGCGAACGCTCGTCCGGTGTCAGAAACCACTGGAAATGCACTTGCAGCGAAGGAAACGAGCCGAGTTCGAGGACTTCTGGTGCTCGTCCCAAGAAAACGCGAGCGGGAATTCCTCGGACTCAGTTTTCTCGTCCTGGGGTAAAAAGCGGTCCCCCGACGGTTTCTTCCCTTTGCTCCGTATTAGTCATAAGTCTTTCGATCTTCGGGTCTCGTGCTCCGAGGACTTCAACCCACACTCCTGGCATGCTCCCTGACACGTTTTCCGGAGGTATAGGTCGGGAAGCGAGCTCGTTGGAGGGAGAACTGTGGTGCGACCCAAAACGGTCCAAAAGATGGCCGAAGCTTCCAACGAGTGGCGAACGCTCGTCCGGTGTCAGAAACCACTGGAAATGCACTTGCAGCGAAGGAAACGGGCCGAGCTCGAGGACATCCGGTGCTCGTCCCATGAAAACGCGAGCGGGAATGCCCCGGACTCAGTTTTCTCGTCCTGGGGTAAAAAGCGGTCCCCTGACGGTTTCTTCCCTTTGCTCCGTATTGGTCATAAGTCTTTCGATCTTCGGGTCTCGTGCTCCGAGGACTTCAACCCACACTCCTGGCATGCTCCCTGACACGTTTTCCGGAGGTATAGGTCGGGAAGCGAGCTCGTTGGAGGGAGAACTGTGGTGCGACCCAAAACGGTCCAAAAGATGGCCGAAGCTTCCAACGAGTGGCGAACGCTCGTCCGGTGTCAGAAACCACTGGAAATGCACTTGCAGCGAAGGAAACGGGCCGAGCTCGAGGACTTCCGGTGCTCGTCCCAAGAAAACGCGAGCGGGAATTTCCCGGACTCAGTTTTCTCGTCCTGGGGTAAAAAGCGGTCCCCCGACGGTTTCTTCCCTTTGCTCCGTATTGGTCATAAGTCTTTCGATCTTCGGGTCTCGTGCTCCGAGGACTTCAACCCACACTCCTGGCATGCTCCCTGACACGTTTTCCGGAGGTATAGGTCGGGAAGCGAGCTCGTTGGAGGGAGAACTGTGGTGCGACCCAAAACGGTCCAAAAGATGGCCGAAGCTTCCAACGAGTGGCGAACGCTCGTCCGGTGTCAGAAACCACTGGAAATGCACTTGCAGCGAAGGAAACGGGCCGAGTTCGAGGACTTCCGGTGCTCGTCCCAAGAAAACGCGAGCGGGAATGCCCCGGACTCAGTTTTCTCGTCCTGGGGTAAAAAGCGGTCCCCCGACGGTTTCTTCCCTTTGCTCCGTATTGGTCATAAGTCTTTCGATCTTCGGGTCTCGTGCTCCGAGGACTTCAACCCACACTCCTGGCATGCTCCCTGACACGTTTTCCGGAGGTATAGGTCGGGAAGCGAGCTCGTTGGAGGGAGAACTGTGGTGCGACCCAAAACGGTCCAAAAGATGGCCGAAGCTTCCAACGAGTGGCGAACGCTCGTCCGGTGTCAGAAACCACTGGAAATGCACTTGCAGCGAAGGAAACGGGCCGAGCTCGAGGACTTCCGGTGCTCGTCCCAAGAAAACGCGAGCGGGAATTCCCCGGACTCAGTTTTCTCGTCCTGGGGTAAAAAGCGGTCCCCCGACGGTTTCTTCCCTTTGCTCCGTATTGGTCATAAGTCTTTCGATCTTCGGGTCTCGTGCTCCGAGGACTTCAACCCACACTCCTGGCATGCTCCCTGACACGTTTTCCGGAGGTATAGGTCGGGAAGCGAGCTCGTTGGAGGGAGAACTGTGGTGCGACCCAAAACGGTCCAAAAGATGGCCGAAGCTTCCAACGAGTGGCGAACGCTCGTCCGGTGTCAGAAACCACTGGAAATGCACTTGCAGCGAAGGAAACGGGCTGAGCTCGAGGACTTCCGGTGCTCGTCCCAAGAAAACGCGAGCGGGAATGCCCCGGACTCAGTTTTCTCGTCCTGGGGTAAAAAGCGGTCCCCCGACGGTTTCTTCCCTTTGCTCCGTATTGGTCATAAGTCTTTCGATCTTCGGGTCTCGTGCTCCGAGGACTTCAACCCACACTCCTGGCATGCTCCCTGACACGTTTTCCGGAGGTATAGGTCGGGAAGCGAGCTCGTTGGAGGGAGAACTGTGGTGCGACCCAAAACGGTCCAAAAGATGGCCGAAGCTTCCAACGAGTGGCGAACGCTCGTCCGGTGTCAGAAACCACTGGAAATGCACTTGCAGCGAAGGAAACGGGCCGAGCTCGAGGACTTCCGGTGCTCGTCCCAAGAAAACGCGAGCGGGAATTCCCCGGACTCAGTTTTCTCGTCCTGGGGTAAAAAGCGGTCCCCCGACGGTTTCTTCCCTTTGCTCCGTATTGGTCATAAGTCTTTCGATCTTCGGGTCTCGTGCTCCGAGGACTTCAACCCACACTCCTGGCATGCTCCCTGACACGTTTTCCGGAGGTATAGGTCGGGAAGCGAGCTCGTTGGAGGGAGAACTGTGGTGCGACCCAAAACGGTCCAAAAGATGGCCGAAGCTTCCAACGAGTGGCGAACGCTCGTCCGGTGTCAGAAACCACTGGAAATGCACTTGCAGCGAAGGAAACGGGCCGAGCTCGAGGACTTCCGGTGCTCGTCCCAAGAAAACGCGAGCGGGAATGCCCCGGACTCAGTTTTCTCGTCCTGGGGTAAAAAGCGGTCCCCCGACGGTTTCTTCCCTTTGCTCCGTATTGGTCATAAGTCTTTCGATCTTCGGGTCTCGTGCTCCGAGGACTTCAACCCACACTCCTGTTATGCTCCCTGACACGTTTTCCGGAGGTATAGGTCGGGAAGCGAGCTCGTTGGAGGGAGAACCGTGGTGCGACCCAAAACGGTCCAAAAGATGGCCGAAGCTTCCAACGAGTGGCGAACGCTCGTCCGGTGTCAGAAACCACTGGAAATGCACTTGCAGCGAAGGAAACGGGCCGAGCTCGAGGACTTCCGGTGCTCGTCCCAAGAAAACGCGAGCGGGAATGCCCCGGACTCAGTTTTCTCGTCCTGGGGTAAAAAGCGGTCCCCCGACGGTTTCTTCCCTTTGCTCCGTATTGGTCATAAGTCTTTCGATCTTCGGGTCTCGTGCTCCGAGGACTTCAACCCACACTCCTGGCATGCTCCCTGACACGTTTTCCGGAGGTATAGGTCGGGAAGCGAGCTCGTTGGAGGGAGAACTGTGGTGCGACCCAAAACGGTCCAAAAGATGGCCGAAGCTTCCAACGAGTGGCGAACGCTCGTCCGGTGTCAGAAACCACTGGAAATGCACTTGCAGCGAAGGAAACGGGCCGAGCTCGAGGACTTCCGGTGCTCGTCCCAAGAAAACGCGAGCGGGAATGCCCCGGACTCAGTTTTCTCGTCCTGGGGTAAAAAGCGGTCCCCCGACGGTTTCTTCCCTTTGCTCCGTATTGGTCATAAGTCTTTCGATCTTCGGGTCTCGTGCTCCGAGGACTTCAACCCACACTCCTGGCATGCTCCCTGACACGTTTTCCGGAGGTATAGGTCGGGAAGCGAGCTCGTTGGAGGGAGAACTGTGGTGCGACCCAAAACGGTCCAAAAGATGGCCGAAGCTTCCAACGAGTGGCGAACGCTCGTCCGGTGTCAGAAACCACTGGAAATGCACTTGCAGCGAAGGAAACGGGCCGAGCTCGAGGACTTCCGGTGCTCGTCCCAAGAAAACGCGAGCGGGAATTCCCCGGACTCAGTTTTCTCGTCCTGGGGTAAAAAGCGGTCCCCCGACGGTTTCTTCCCTTTGCTCCGTATTGGTCATAAGTCTTTCGATCTTCGGGTCTCGTGCTCCGAGGACTTCAACCCACACTCCTGGCATGCTCCCTGACACGTTTTCCGGAGGTATAGGTCGGGAAGCGAGCTCGTTGGAGGGAGAACTGTGGTGCGACCCAAAACGGTCCAAAAGATGGCCGAAGCTTCCAACGAGTGGCGAACGCTCGTCCGGTGTCAGAAACCACTGGAAATGCACTTGCAGCGAAGGAAACGGGCCGAGCTCGAGGACTTCCGGTGCTCGTCCCAAGAAAACGCGAGCGGGAATGCCCCGGACTCAGTTTTCTCGTCCTGGGGTAAAAAGCGGTCCCCCGACGGTTTCTTCCCTTTGCTCCGTATTGGTCATAAGTCTTTCGATCTTCGGGTCTCGTGCTCCGAGGACTTCAACCCACACTCCTGGCATGCTCCCTGACACGTTTTCCGGAGGTATAGGTCGGGAAGCGAGCTCGTTGGAGGGAGAACCGTGGTGCGACCCAAAACGGTCCAAAAGATGGCCGAAGCTTCCAACGAGTGGCGAACGCTCGTCCGGTGTCAGAAACCACTGGAAATGCACTTGCAGCGAAGGAAACGGGCCGAGCTCGAGGACTTCCGGTGCTCGTCCCAAGAAAACGCGAGCGGGAATGCCCCGGACTCAGTTTTCTCGTCCTGGGGTAAAAAGCGGTCCCCCGACGGTTTCTTCCCTTTGCTCCGTATTGGTCATAAGTCTTTCGATCTTCGGGTCTCGTGCTCCGAGGACTTCAACCCACACTCCTGGCATGCTCCCTGACACGTTTTCCGGAGGTATAGGTCGGGAAGCGAGCTCGTTGGAGGGAGAACTGTGGTGCGACCCAAAACGGTCCAAAAGATGGCCGAAGCTTCCAACGAGTGGCGAACGCTCGTCCGGTGTCAGAAACCACTGGAAATGCACTTGCAGCGAAGGAAACGGGCCGAGCTCGAGGACTTCCGGTGCTCGTCCCAAGAAAACGCGAGCGGGAATGCCCCGGACTCAGTTTTCTCGTCCTGGGGTAAAAAGCGGTCCCCCGACGGTTTCTTCCCTTTGCTCCGTATTGGTCATAAGTCTTTCGATCTTCGGGTCTCGTGCTCCGAGGACTTCAACCCACACTCCTGGCATGCTCCCTGACACGTTTTCCGGAGGTATAGGTCGGGAAGCGAGCTCGTAGGAGGGAGAACTGTGGTGCGACCCAAAACGGTCCAAAAGATGGCCGAAGCTTCCAACGAGTGGCGAACGCTCGTCCGGTGTCAGAAACCACTGGAAATGCACTTGCAGCGAAGGAAACGGGCCGAGTTCGAGGACTTCCGGTGCTCGTCCCAAGAAAACGCGAGCGGGAATGCCCCGGACTCAGTTTTCTCGTCCTGGGGTAAAAAGCGGTCCCCCGACGGTTTCTTCCCTTTGCTCCGTATTGGTCATAAGTCTTTCGATCTTCGGGTCTCGTGCTCCGAGGACTTCAACCCACACTCCTGGCATGCTCCCTGACACGTTTTCCGGAGGTATAGGTCGGGAAGCGAGCTCGTTGGAGGGAGAACTGTGGTGCGACCCAAAACGGTCCAAAAGATGGCCGAAGCTTCCAACGAGTGGCGAACGCTCGTCCGGTGTCAGAAACCACTGGAAATGCACTTGCAGCGAAGGAAACGGGCCGAGCTCGAGGACTTCCGGTGCTCGTCCCAAGAAAACGCGAGCGGGAATTCCCCGGACTCAGTTTTCTCGTCCTGGGGTAAAAAGCGGTCCCCCGACGGTTTCTTCCCTTTGCTCCGTATTGGTCATAAGTCTTTCGATCTTCGGGTCTCGTGCTCCGAGGACTTCAACCCACACTCCTGGCATGCTCCCTGACACGTTTTCCGGAGGTATAGGTCGGGAAGCGAGCTCGTTGGAGGGAGAACTGTGGTGCGACCCAAAACGGTCCAAAAGATGGCCGAAGCTTCCAACGAGTGGCGAACGCTCGTCCGGTGTCAGAAACCACTGGAAATGCACTTGCAGCGAAGGAAACGGGCCTAGCTCGAGGACTTCCGGTGCTCGTCCCAAGAAAACGCGAGCGGGAATGCCCCGGACTCAGTTTTCTCGTCCTGGGGTAAAAAGCGGTCCCCCGACGGTTTCTTCCCTTTGCTCCGTATTGGTCATAAGTCTTTTGATCTTCGGGTCTCGTGCTCCGAGGACTTCAACCCACACTCCTGGCATGCTCCCTGACACGTTTTCCGGAGGTATAGGTCGGGAAGCGAGCTCGTTGGAGGGAGAACTGTGGTGCGACCCAAAACGGTCCAAAAGATGGCCGAAGCTTCCAACGAGTGGCGAACGCTCGTCCGGTGTCAGAAACCACTGGAAATGCACTTGCAGCGAAGGAAACGGGCCGAGCTCGAGGACTTCCGGTGCTCGTCCCAAGAAAACGCGAGCGGAAATGCCTCGGACTCAGTTTTCTCGTCCTGGGGTAAAAAGCGGTCCCCCGACGGTTTCTCCCCTTTGCTCCGTATTGGTCATAAGTCTTTCGATCTTCGGGTCTCGTGCTCCGAGGACTTCAACCCACACTCCTGGCATGCTCCCTGACACGTTTTCCGGAGGTATAGGTCGGGAAGCGAGCTCGTTGGAGGGAGAACTGTGGTGCGACCCAAAACGGTCCAAAAGATGGCCGAAGCTTCCAACGAGTGGCGAACGCTCGTCCGGTGTCAGAAACCACTGGAAATGCACTTGCAGCGAAGGAAACGGGCCGAGCTCGAGGACTTCCGGTGCTCGTCCCAAGAAAACGCGAGCGGGAATGCCCCGGACTCAGTTTTCTCGTCCTGGGGTAAAAAGCGGTCCCCCGACGGTTTCTTCCCTTTGCTCCGTATTGGTCATAAGTCTTTCGATCTTCGGGTCTCGTGCTCCGAGGACTTCAACCCACACTCCTGGCATGCTCCCTGACACGTTTTCCGGAGGTATAGGTCGGGAAGCGAGCTCGTTGGAGGGAGAACTGTGGTGCGACCCAAAACGGTCCAAAAGATGGCCGAAGCTTCCAACGAGTGGCGAACGCTCGTCCGGTGTCAGAAACCACTGGAAATGCACTTGCAGCGAAGGAAACGGGCCGAGCTCGAGGACATCCGGTGCTCGTCCCAAGAAAACGCGAGCGGGAATTCCCCGGACTCAGTTTTCTCGTCCTGGGGTAAAAAGCGGTCCCCCGACGGTTTCTTCCCTTTGCTCCGTATTGGTCATAAGTCTTTCGATCTTCGGGTCTCGTGCTCCGAGGACTTCAACCCACACTCCTGGCATGCTCCCTGACACGTTTTCCGGAGGTATAGGTCGGGAAGCGAGCTCGTTGGAGGGAGAACTGTGGTGCGACCCAAAACGGTCCAAAAGATGGCCGAAGCTTCCAACGAGTGGCGAACGCTCGTCCGGTGTCAGAAACCACTGGAAATGCACTTGCAGCGAAGGAAACGGGCCGAGCTCGAGGACTTCCGGTGCTCGTCCCAAGAAAACGCGAGCGGGAATGCCCCGGACTCAGTTTTCTCGTCCTGGGGTAAAAAGCGGTCCCCCGACGGTTTCTTCCCTTTGCTCCGTATTGGTCATAAGTCTTTCGATCTTCGGGTCTCGTGCTCCGAGGACTTCAACCCACACTCCTGGCATGCTCCCTGACACGTTTTCCGGAGGTATAGGTCGGGAAGCAAGCTCGTTGGAGGGAGAACCGTGGTGCGACCCAAAACGGTCCAAAAGATGGCCGAAGCTTCCAACGAGTGGCGAACGCTCGTCCGGTGTCAGAAACCACTGGAAATGCACTTGCAGCGAAGGAAACGGGCCGAGCTCGAGGACTTCCGGTGCTCGTCCCAAGAAAACGCGAGCGGGAATGCCCCGGACTCAGTTTTCTCGTCCTGGGGTAAAAAGCGGTCCCCCGACGGTTTCTTCCCTTTGCTCCGTATTGGTCATAAGTCTTTCGATCTTCGGGTCTCGTGCTCCGAGGACTTCAACCCACACTCCTGGCATGCTCCCTGACACGTTTTCCGGAGGTATAGGTCGGGAAGCGAGCTCGTTGGAGGGAGAACTGTGGTGCGACCCAAAACGGTCCAAAAGATGGCCGAAGCTTCCAACGAGTGGCGAACGCTCGTCCGGTGTCAGAAACCACTGGAAATGCACTTGCAGCGAAGGAAACGGGCCGAGCTCGAGGACTTCCGGTGCTCGTCCCAAGAAAACGCGAGCGGGAATGCCCCGGACTCAGTTTTCTCGTCCTGGGGTAAAAAGCGGTCCCCCGACGGTTTCTTCCCTTTGCTCCGTATTGGTCATAAGTCTTTCGATCTTCGGGTCTCGTGCTCCGAGGACTTCAACCCACACTCCTGGCATGCTCCCTGACACGTTTTCCGGAGGTATAGGTCGGGAAGCGAGCTCGTTGGAGGGAGAACTGTGGTGCGACCCAAAACGGTCCAAAAGATGGCCGAAGCTTCCAACGAGTGGCGAACGCTCGTCCGGTGTCAGAAACCACTGGAAATGCACTTGCAGCGAAGGAAACGGGCCGAGCTCGAGGACATCCGGTGCTCGTCCCAAGAAAACGCGAGCGGGAATTCCCCGGACTCAGTTTTCTCGTCCTGGGGTAAAAAGCGGTCCCCCGACGGTTTCTTCCCTTTGCTCCGTATTGGTCATAAGTCTTTCGATCTTCGGGTCTCGTGCTCCGAGGACTTCAACCCACACTCCTGGCATGCTCCCTGACACGTTTTCCGGAGGTATAGGTCGGGAAGCGAGCTCGTTGGAGGGAGAACTGTGGTGCGACCCAAAACGGTCCAAAAGATGGCCGAAGCTTCCAACGAGTGGCGAACGCTCGTCCGGTGTCAGAAACCACTGGAAATGCACTTGCAGCGAAGGAAACGGGCCGAGCTCGAGGACTTCCGGTGCTCGTCCCAAGAAAACGCGAGCGGGAATGCCCCGGACTCAGTTTTCTCGTCCTGGGGTAAAAAGCGGTCCCCCGACGGTTTCTTCCCTTTGCTCCGTATTGGTCATAAGTCTTTCGATCTTCGGGTCTCGTGCTCCGAGGACTTCAACCCACACTCCTGGCATGCTCCCTGACACGTTTTCCGGAGGTATAGGTCGGGAAGCAAGCTCGTTGGAGGGAGAACCGTGGTGCGACCCAAAACGGTCCAAAAGATGGCCGAAGCTTCCAACGAGTGGCGAACGCTCGTCCGGTGTCAGAAACCACTGGAAATGCACTTGCAGCGAAGGAAACGGGCCGAGCTCGAGGACTTCCGGTGCTCGTCCCAAGAAAACGCGAGCGGGAATGCCCCGGACTCAGTTTTCTCGTCCTGGGGTAAAAAGCGGTCCCCCGACGGTTTCTTCCCTTTGCTCCGTATTGGTCATAAGTCTTTCGATCTTCGGGTCTCGTGCTCCGAGGACTTCAACCCACACTCCTGGCATGCTCCCTGACACGTTTTCCGGAGGTATAGGTCGGGAAGCGAGCTCGTTGGAGGGAGAACTGTGGTGCGACCCAAAACGGTCCAAAAGATGGCCGAAGCTTCCAACGAGTGGCGAACGCTCGTCCGGTGTCAGAAACCACTGGAAATGCACTTGCAGCGAAGGAAACGGGCCGAGCTCGAGGACTTCTGGTGCTCGTCCCAAGAAAACGCGAGCGGGAATGCCCCGGACTCAGTTTTCTCGTCCTGGGGTAAAAAGCGGTCCCCCGACGGTTTCTTCCCTTTGCTCCGTATTGGTCATAAGTCTTTCGATCTTCTGGTCTCGTGCTCCGAGGACTTCAACCCACACTCCTGGCATGCTCCCTGACACGTTTTCCGGAGGTATAGGTCGGGAAGCGAGCTCGTTGGAGGGAGAACTGTGGTGCGACCCAAAACGGTCCAAAAGATGGCCGAAGCTTCCAACGAGTGGCGAACGCTCGTCCGGTGTCAGAAACCACTGGAAATGCACTTGCAGCGAAGGAAACGGGCCGAGCTCGAGGACTTCCGGTGCTCGTCCCAAGAAAACGCGAGCGGGAATGCCCCGGACTCAGTTTTCTCGTCCTGGGGTAAAAAGCGGTCCCCCGACGGTTTCTTCCCTTTGCTCCGTATTGGTCATAAGTCTTTCGATCTTCGGGTCTCGTGCTCCGAGGACTTCAACCCACACTCCTGGCATGCTCCCTGACACGTTTTCCGGAGGTATAGGTCGGGAAGCGAGCTCGTTGGAGGGAGAACTGTGGTGCGACCCAAAACGGTCCAAAAGATGGCCGAAGCTTCCAACGAGTGGCGAACGCTCGTCCGGTGTCAGAAACCACTGGAAATGCACTTGCAGCGAAGGAAACGGGCCGAGCTCGAGGACTTCCGGTGCTCGTCCCAAGAAAACGCGAGCGGGAATGCCCCGGACTCAGTTTTCTCGTCCTGGGGTAAAAAGCGGTCCCCCGACGGTTTCTTCCCTTTGCTCCATATTGGTCATAAGTCTTTCGATCTTCGGGTCTCGTGCTCCGAGGACTTCAACCCACACTCCTGGCATGCTCCCTGACACGTTTTCCGGAGGTATAGGTCGGGAAGCGAGCTCGTTGGAGGGAGAACTGTGGTGCGACCCAAAACGGTCCAAAAGATGGCCGAAGCTTCCAACGAGTGGCGAACGCTCGTCCGGTGTCAGAAACCACTGGAAATGCACTTGCAGCGAAGGAAACGGGCCGAGCTCGAGGACTTCCGGTGCTCGTCCCAAGAAAACGCGAGCGGGAATGCCCCGGACTCAGTTTTCTCGTCCTGGGGTAAAAAGCGGTCCCCCGACGGTTTCTTCCCTTTGCTCCGTATTGGTCATAAGTCTTTCGATCTTCGGGTCTCGTGCTCCGAGGACTTCAACCCACACTCCTGGCATGCTCCCTGACACGTTTTCCGGAGGTATAGGTCGGGAAGCGAGCTCGTTGGAGGGAGAACTGTGGTGCGACCCAAAACGGTCCAAAAGATGGCCGAAGCTTCCAACGAGTGGCGAACGCTCGTCCGGTGTCAGAAACCACTGGAAATGCACTTGCAGCGAAGGAAACGGGCCGAGGTCGAGGACTTCCGGTGCTCGTCCCAAGAAAACGCGGGCGGGAATGCCCCGGACTCAGTTTTCTCGTCCTGGGGTAAAAAGCGGTCCCCCGACGGTTTCTTCCCTTTGCTCCGTATTGGTCATAAGTCTTTCGATCTTCGGGTCTCGTGCTCCGAGGACTTCAACCCACACTCCTGGCATGCTCCCTGACACGTTTTCCCGAGGTATAGGTCGGGAAGCGAGCTCGTTGGAGGGAGAACTGTGGTGCGACCCAAAACGGTCCAAAAGATGGCCGAAGCTTCCAACGAGTGGCGAACGCTCGTCCGGTGTCAGAAACCACTGGAAATGCACTTGCAGCGAAGGAAACGGGCCGAGCTCGAGGACTTCCGGTGCTCGTCCCAAGAAAACGCGAGCGAGAATGCCCCGGACTCAGTTTTCTCGTCCTGGGGTAAAAAGCGGTCCCCCGACGGTTTCTTCCCTTTGCTCCGTATTGGTCATAAGTCTTTCGATCTTCGGGTCTCGTGCTCCGAGGACTTCAACCCACACTCCTGGCATGCTCCCTGACACGTTTTCCGGAGGTATAGGTCGGGAAGCGAGCTCGTTGGAGGGAGAACTGTGGTGCGACCCAAAACGGTCCAAAAGATGGCCGAAGCTTCCAACGAGTGGCGAACGCTCGTCCGGTGTCAGAAACCACTGGAAATGCACTTGCAGCGAAGGAAACGGGCCGAGCTCGAGGACTTCCGGTGCTCGTCCCAAGAAAACGCGGGCGGGAATGCCCCGGACTCAGTTTTCTCGTCCTGGGGTAAAAAGCGGTCCCCCGACGGTTTCTTCCCTTTGCTCCGTATTGGTCATAAGTCTTTCGATCTTCGGGTCTCGTGCTCCGAGGACTTCAACCCACACTCCTGGCATGCTCCCTGACACGTTTTCCGGAGGTATAGGTCGGGAAGCGAGCTCGTTGGAGGGAGAACTGTGGTGCGACCCAAAACGGTCCAAAAGATGGCCGAAGCTTCCAACGAGTGGCGAACGCTCGTCCGGTGTCAGAAACCACTGGAAATGCACTTGCAGCGAAGGAAACGGGCCGAGCTCGAGGACTTCCGGTGCTCGTCCCAAGAAAACGCGGGCGGGAATGCCCCGGACTCAGTTTTCTCGTCCTGGGGTAAAAAGCGGTCCCCCGACGGTTTCTTCCCTTTGCTCCGTATTGGTCATAAGTCTTTCGATCTTCGGGTCTCGTGCTCCGAGAACTTCAACCCACACTCCTGGCATGCTCCCTGACACGTTTTCCGGAGGTATAGGTCGGGAAGCGAGCTCGTTGGAGGGAGAACTGTGGTGCGACCCAAAACGGTCCAAAAGATGGCCGAAGCTTCCAACGAGTGGCGAACGCTCGTCCGGTGTCAGAAACCACTGGAAATGCACTTGCAGCGAAGGAAACGGGCCGAGCTCGAGGACTTCCGGTGCTCGTCCCAAGAAAACGCGGGCGGGAATGCCCCGGACTCAGTTTTCTCGTCCTGGGGTAAAAAGCGGTCCCCCGACGGTTTCTTCCCTTTGCTCCGTATTGGTCATAAGTCTTTCGATCTTCGGGTCTCGTGCTCCGAGGACTTCAACCCACACTCCTGGCATGCTCCCTGACACGTTTTCCGGAGGTATAGGTCGGGAAGCGAGCTCGTTGGAGGGAGAACTGTGGTGCGACCCAAAACGGTCCAAAAGATGGCCGAAGCTTCCAACGAGTGGCGAACGCTCGTCCGGTGTCAGAAACCACTGGAAATGCACTTGCAGCGAAGGAAACGGGCCGAGCTCGAGGACTTTCGGTGCTCGTCCCAAGAAAACGCGGGCGGGAATGCCCCGGACTCAGTTTTCTCGTCCTGGGGTAAAAAGCGGTCCCCCGACGGTTTCTTCCCTTTGCTCCGTATTGGTCATAAGTCTTTCGATCTTCGGGTCTCGTGCTCCGAGGACTTCAACCCACACTCCTGGCATGCTCCCTGACACGTTTTCCGGAGGTATAGGTCGGGAAGCGAGCTCGTTGGAGGGAGAACTGTGGTGCGACCCAAAACGGTCCAAAAGATGGCCGAAGCTTCCAACGAGTGGCGAACGCTCGTCCGGTGTCAGAAACCACTGGAAATGCACTTGCAGCGAAGGAAACGGGCCGAGCTCGAGGACTTTCGGTGCTCGTCCCAAGAAAACGCGGGCGGGAATGCCCCGGACTCAGTTTTCTCGTCCTGGGGTAAAAAGCGGTCCCCCGACGGTTTCTTCCCTTTGCTCCGTATTGGTCATAAGTCTTTCGATCTTCGGGTCTCGTGCTCCGAGGACTTCAACCCACACTCCTGGCATGCTCCCTGACACGTTTTTCGGAGGTATAGGTCGGGAAGCGAGCTCGTTGGAGGGAGAACTGTGGTGCGACCCAAAACGGTCCAAAAGATGGCCGAAGCTTCCAACGAGTGGCGAACGCTCGTCCGGTGTCAGAAACCACTGGAAATGCACTTGCAGCGAAGGAAACGGGCCGAGCTCGAGGACTTCCGGTGCTCGTCCCAAGAAAACGCGAGCGGGAATGCCCCGGACTCAGTTTTCTCGTCCTGGGGTAAAAAGCGGTCCCCCGACGGTTTC
Organism: Cucumis melo; assembly: GCF_025177605.1. Taxonomy (NCBI): domain Eukaryota; kingdom Viridiplantae; phylum Streptophyta; class Magnoliopsida; order Cucurbitales; family Cucurbitaceae; genus Cucumis; species Cucumis melo. Next base: position 150,329 of record NW_026123830.1, read on the forward strand.
TTCCCTTTGCTCCGTATTGGTCATAAATCTTTCGATCTTCGGGTCTCGTGCTCCGAGGACTTCAACCCACACTCCTGGCATGCTCCCTGACACGTTTTCCGGAGGTATAGGTCGGGAAGCGAGCTCGTTGGAGGGAGAACTGTGGTGCGACCCAAAACGGTCCAAAAGATGGCCGAAGCTTCCAACGAGTGGCGAACGCTCGTCCGGTGTCAGAAACCACTGGAAATGCACTTGCAGCGAAGGAAACGGGCCGAGGTCGAGGACTTCCGGTGCTCGTCCCAAGAAAACGCGGGCGGGAATGCCCCGGACTCAGTTTTCTCGTCCTGGGGTAAAAAGCGGTCCCCCGACGGTTTCTTCCCTTTGCTCCGTATTGGTCATAAGTCTTTCGATCTTCGGGTCTCGTGCTCCGAGGACTTCAACCCACACTCCTGGCATGCTCCCTGACACGTTTTCCCGAGGTATAGGTCGGGAAGCGAGCTCGTTGGAGGGAGAACTGTGGTGCGACCCAAAACGGTCCAAAAGATGGCCGAAGCTTCCAACGAGTGGCGAACGCTCGTCCGGTGTCAGAAACCACTGGAAATGCACTTGCAGCGAAGGAAACGGGCCGAGCTCGAGGACTTCCGGTGCTCGTCCCAAGAAAACGCGAGCGAGAATGCCCCGGACTCAGTTTTCTCGTCCTGGGGTAAAAAGCGGTCCCCCGACGGTTTCTTCCCTTTGCTCCGTATTGGTCATAAGTCTTTCGATCTTCGGGTCTCGTGCTCCGAGGACTTCAACCCACACTCCTGGCATGCTCCCTGACACGTTTTCCGGAGGTATAGGTCGGGAAGCGAGCTCGTTGGAGGGAGAACTGTGGTGCGACCCAAAACGGTCCAAAAGATGGCCGAAGCTTCCAACGAGTGGCGAACGCTCGTCCGGTGTCAGAAACCACTGGAAATGCACTTGCAGCGAAGGAAACGGGCCGAGCTCGAGGACTTCCGGTGCTCGTCCCAAGAAAACGCGGGCGGGAATGCCCCGGACTCAGTTTTCTCGTCCTGGGGTAAAAAGCGGTCCCCCGACGGTTTCTTCCCTTTGCTCCGTATTGGTCATAAGTCTTTCGATCTTCGGGTCTCGTGCTCCGAGGACTTCAACCCACACTCCTGGCATGCTCCCTGACACGTTTTCCGGAGGTATAGGTCGGGAAGCGAGCTCGTTGGAGGGAGAACTGTGGTGCGACCCAAAACGGTCCAAAAGATGGCCGAAGCTTCCAACGAGTGGCGAACGCTCGTCCGGTGTCAGAAACCACTGGAAATGCACTTGCAGCGAAGGAAACGGGCCGAGCTCGAGGACTTCCGGTGCTCGTCCCAAGAAAACGCGGGCGGGAATGCCCCGGACTCAGTTTTCTCGTCCTGGGGTAAAAAGCGGTCCCCCGACGGTTTCTTCCCTTTGCTCCGTATTGGTCATAAGTCTTTCGATCTTCGGGTCTCGTGCTCCGAGAACTTCAACCCACACTCCTGGCATGCTCCCTGACACGTTTTCCGGAGGTATAGGTCGGGAAGCGAGCTCGTTGGAGGGAGAACTGTGGTGCGACCCAAAACGGTCCAAAAGATGGCCGAAGCTTCCAACGAGTGGCGAACGCTCGTCCGGTGTCAGAAACCACTGGAAATGCACTTGCAGCGAAGGAAACGGGCCGAGCTCGAGGACTTCCGGTGCTCGTCCCAAGAAAACGCGGGCGGGAATGCCCCGGACTCAGTTTTCTCGTCCTGGGGTAAAAAGCGGTCCCCCGACGGTTTCTTCCCTTTGCTCCGTATTGGTCATAAGTCTTTCGATCTTCGGGTCTCGTGCTCCGAGGACTTCAACCCACACTCCTGGCATGCTCCCTGACACGTTTTCCGGAGGTATAGGTCGGGAAGCGAGCTCGTTGGAGGGAGAACTGTGGTGCGACCCAAAACGGTCCAAAAGATGGCCGAAGCTTCCAACGAGTGGCGAACGCTCGTCCGGTGTCAGAAACCACTGGAAATGCACTTGCAGCGAAGGAAACGGGCCGAGCTCGAGGACTTTCGGTGCTCGTCCCAAGAAAACGCGGGCGGGAATGCCCCGGACTCAGTTTTCTCGTCCTGGGGTAAAAAGCGGTCCCCCGACGGTTTCTTCCCTTTGCTCCGTATTGGTCATAAGTCTTTCGATCTTCGGGTCTCGTGCTCCGAGGACTTCAACCCACACTCCTGGCATGCTCCCTGACACGTTTTCCGGAGGTATAGGTCGGGAAGCGAGCTCGTTGGAGGGAGAACTGTGGTGCGACCCAAAACGGTCCAAAAGATGGCCGAAGCTTCCAACGAGTGGCGAACGCTCGTCCGGTGTCAGAAACCACTGGAAATGCACTTGCAGCGAAGGAAACGGGCCGAGCTCGAGGACTTTCGGTGCTCGTCCCAAGAAAACGCGGGCGGGAATGCCCCGGACTCAGTTTTCTCGTCCTGGGGTAAAAAGCGGTCCCCCGACGGTTTCTTCCCTTTGCTCCGTATTGGTCATAAGTCTTTCGATCTTCGGGTCTCGTGCTCCGAGGACTTCAACCCACACTCCTGGCATGCTCCCTGACACGTTTTTCGGAGGTATAGGTCGGGAAGCGAGCTCGTTGGAGGGAGAACTGTGGTGCGACCCAAAACGGTCCAAAAGATGGCCGAAGCTTCCAACGAGTGGCGAACGCTCGTCCGGTGTCAGAAACCACTGGAAATGCACTTGCAGCGAAGGAAACGGGCCGAGCTCGAGGACTTCCGGTGCTCGTCCCAAGAAAACGCGAGCGGGAATGCCCCGGACTCAGTTTTCTCGTCCTGGGGTAAAAAGCGGTCCCCCGACGGTTTCTTCCCTTTGCTCCGTATTGGTCATAAATCTTTCGATCTTCGGGTCTCGTGCTCCGAGGACTTCAACCCACACTCCTGGCATGCTCCCTGACACGTTTTCCGGAGGTATAGGTCGGGAAGCGAGCTCGTTGGAGGGAGAACTGTGGTGCGACCCAAAACGGTCCAAAAGATGGCCGAAGCTTCCAACGAGTGGCGAACGCTCGTCCGGTGTCAGAAACCACTGGAAATGCACTTGCAGCGAAGGAAACGGGCCGAGCTCGAGGACTTCCGGTGCTCGTCCCAAGAAAACGCGAGCGGGAATTCCCCGGACTCAGTTTTCTCGTCCTGGGGTAAAAAGCGGTCCCCCGACGGTTTCTTCCCTTTGCTCCGTATTGGTCATAAGTCTTTCGATCTTCGGGTCTCGTGCTCCGAGGACTTCAACCCACACTCCTGGCATGCTCCCTGACACGTTTTCCGGAGGTATAGGTCGGGAAGCGAGCTCGTTGGAGGGAGAACTGTGGTGCGACCCAAAATGGTCCAAAAGATGGCCGAAGCTTCCAACGAGTGGCGAACGCTCGTCCGGTGTCAGAAACCACTGGAAATGCACTTGCAGCGAAGGAAACGGGCCGAGCTCGAGGACTTCCGGTGCTCGTCCCAAGAAAACGCGAGCGGGAATGCCCCGGACTCAGTTTTCTCGTCCTGGGGTAAAAAGCGGTCCCCCGACGGTTTCTTCCCTTTGCTCCGTATTGGTCATAAGTCTTTCGATCTTCGGGTCTCGTGCTCCGAGGACTTCAACCCACACTCCTGGCATGCTCCCTGACACGTTTTCCCGAGGTATAGGTCGGGAAGCGAGCTCGTTGGAGGGAGAACTGTGGTGCGACCCAAAACGGTCCAAAAGATGGCCGAAGCTTCCAACGAGTGGCGAACGCTCGTCCGGTGTCAGAAACCACTGGAAATGCACTTGCAGCGAAGGAAACGGGCCGAGCTCGAGGACTTTCGGTGCTCGTCCCAAGAAAACGCGGGCGGGAATGCCCCGGACTCAGTTTTCTCGTCCTGGGGTAAAAAGCGGTCCCCCGACGGTTTCTTCCCTTTGCTCCGTATTGGTCATAAGTCTTTCGATCTTCGGGTCTCGTGCTCCGAGGACTTCAACCCACACTCCTGGCATGCTCCCTGACACGTTTTTCGGAGGTATAGGTCGGGAAGCGAGCTCGTTGGAGGGAGAACTGTGGTGCGACCCAAAACGGTCCAAAAGATGGCCGAAGCTTCCAACGAGTGGCGAACGCTCGTCCGGTGTCAGAAACCACTGGAAATGCACTTGCAGCGAAGGAAACGGGCCGAGCTCGAGGACTTCCGGTGCTCGTCCCAAGAAAACGCGAGCGGGAATGCCCCGGACTCAGTTTTCTCGTCCTGGGGTAAAAAGCGGTCCCCCGACGGTTTCTTCCCTTTGCTCCGTATTGGTCATAAATCTTTCGATCTTCGGGTCTCGTGCTCCGAGGACTTCAACCCACACTCCTGGCATGCTCCCTGACACGTTTTCCGGAGGTATAGGTCGGGAAGCGAGCTCGTTGGAGGGAGAACTGTGGTGCGACCCAAAACGGTCCAAAAGATGGCCGAAGCTTCCAACGAGTGGCGAACGCTCGTCCGATGTCAGAAACCACTGGAAATGCACTTGCAGCGAAGGAAACGGGCCGAGCTCGAGGACTTCCGGTGCTCGTCCCAAGAAAACGCGAGCGGGAATTCCCCGGACTCAGTTTTCTCGTCCTGGGGTAAAAAGCGGTCCCCCGACGGTTTCTTCCCTTTGCTCCGTATTGGTCATAAGTCTTTCGATCTTCGGGTCTCGTGCTCCGAGGACTTCAACCCACACTCCTGGCATGCTCCCTGACACGTTTTCCGGAGGTATAGGTCGGGAAGCGAGCTCGTTGGAGGGAGAACTGTGGTGCGACCCAAAATGGTCCAAAAGATGGCCGAAGCTTCCAACGAGTGGCGAACGCTCGTCCGGTGTCAGAAACCACTGGAAATGCACTTGCAGCGAAGGAAACGGGCCGAGCTCGAGGACTTCCGGTGCTCGTCCCAAGAAAACGCGAGCGGGAATGCCCCGGACTCAGTTTTCTCGTCCTGGGGTAAAAAGCGGTCCCCCGACGGTTTCTTCCCTTTGCTCCGTATTGGTCATAAGTCTTTCGATCTTCGGGTCTCGTGCTCCGAGGACTTCAACCCACACTCCTGGCATGCTCCCTGACACGTTTTCCCGAGGTATAGGTCGGGAAGCGAGCTCGTTGGAGGGAGAACTGTGGTGCGACCCAAAACGGTCCAAAAGATGGCCGAAGCTTCCAACGAGTGGCGAACGCTCGTCCGGTGTCAGAAACCACTGGAAATGCACTTGCAGCGAAGGAAACGGGCCGAGCTCGAGGACTTCCGGTGCTCGTCCCAAGAAAACGCGAGCGGGAATGCCCCGGACTCAGTTTTCAGTTTTCTCGTCCTGGGGTAAAAAGCGGTCCCCCGACGGTTTCTTCCCTTTGCTCCGTATTGGTCATAAGTCTTTCGATCTTCGGGTCTCGTGCTCCGAGGACTTCAACCCACACTCCTGGCATGCTCCCTGACACGTTTTCCGGAGGTATAGGTCGGGAAGCGAGCTCGTTGGAGGGAGAACTGTGGTGCGACCCAAAACGGTCCAAAAGATGGCCGAAGCTTCCAACGAGTGGCGAACGCTCGTCCGGTGTCAGAAACCACTGGAAATGCACTTGCAGCGAAGGAAACGGGCCGAGCTCGAGGACTTCCGGTGCTCGTCCCAAGAAAACGCGAGCGGGAATGCCCCGGACTCAGTTTTCTCGTCCTGGGGTAAAAAGCGGTCCCCCCGACGGTTTCTTCCCTTTGCTCCGTATTGGTCATAAGTCTTTCGATCTTCGGGTCTCGTGCTCCGAGGACTTCAACCCACACTCCTGGCATGCTCCCTGACACGTTTTCCGGAGGTATAGGTCGGGAAGCGAGCTCGTTGGAGGGAGAACTGTGGTGCGACCCAAAATGGTCCAAAAGATGGCCGAAGCTTCCAACGAGTGGCGAACGCTCGTCCGGTGTCAGAAACCACTGGAAATGCACTTGCAGCGAAGGAAACGGGCCGAGCTCGAGGACTTCCGGTGCTCGTCCCAAGAAAACGCGAGCGGGAATGCCCCGGACTCAGTTTTCTCGTCCTGGGGTAAAAAGCGGTCCCCCGACGGTTTCTTCCCTTTGCTCCGTATTGGTCATAAGTCTTTCGATCTTCGGGTCTCGTGCTCCGAGGACTTCAACCCACACTCCTGGCATGCTCCCTGACACGTTTTCCCGAGGTATAGGTCGGGAAGCGAGCTCGTTGGAGGGAGAACTGTGGTGCGACCCAAAACGGTCCAAAAGATGGCCGAAGCTTCCAACGAGTGGCGAACGCTCGTCCGGTGTCAGAAACCACTGGAAATGCACTTGCAGCGAAGGAAAACGGGCCGAGCTCGAGGACTTTCGGTGCTCGTCCCAAGAAAACGCGGGCGGGAATGCCCCGGACTCAGTTTTCTCGTCCTGGGGTAAAAAGCGGTCCCCCGACGGTTTCTTCCCTTTGCTCCGTATTGGTCATAAGTCTTTCGATCTTCGGGTCTCGTGCTCCGAGGACTTCAACCCACACTCCTGGCATGCTCCCTGACACGTTTTTCGGAGGTATAGGTCGGGAAGCGAGCTCGTTGGAGGGAGAACTGTGGTGCGACCCAAAACGGTCCAAAAGATGGCCGAAGCTTCCAACGAGTGGCGAACGCTCGTCCGGTGTCAGAAACCACTGGAAATGCACTTGCAGCGAAGGAAACGGGCCGAGCTCGAGGACTTCCGGTGCTCGTCCCAAGAAAACGCGAGCGGGAATGCCCCGGACTCAGTTTTCTCGTCCTGGGGTAAAAAGCGGTCCCCCGACGGTTTCTTCCCTTTGCTCCGTATTGGTCATAAATCTTTCGATCTTCGGGTCTCGTGCTCCGAGGACTTCAACCCACACTCCTGGCATGCTCCCTGACACGTTTTCCGGAGGTATAGGTCGGGAAGCGAGCTCGTTGGAGGGAGAACTGTGGTGCGACCCAAAACGGTCCAAAAGATGGCCGAAGCTTCCAACGAGTGGCGAACGCTCGTCCGATGTCAGAAACCACTGGAAATGCACTTGCAGCGAAGGAAACGGGCCGAGCTCGAGGACTTCCGGTGCTCGTCCCAAGAAAACGCGAGCGGGAATTCCCCGGACTCAGTTTTCTCGTCCTGGGGTAAAAAGCGGTCCCCCGACGGTTTCTTCCCTTTGCTCCGTATTGGTCATAAGTCTTTCGATCTTCGGGTCTCGTGCTCCGAGGACTTCAACCCACACTCCTGGCATGCTCCCTGACACGTTTTCCGGAGGTATAGGTCGGGAAGCGAGCTCGTTGGAGGGAGAACTGTGGTGCGACCCAAAATGGTCCAAAAGATGGCCGAAGCTTCCAACGAGTGGCGAACGCTCGTCCGGTGTCAGAAACCACTGGAAATGCACTTGCAGCGAAGGAAACGGGCCGAGCTCGAGGACTTCCGGTGCTCGTCCCAAGAAAACGCGAGCGGGAATGCCCCGGACTCAGTTTTCTCGTCCTGGGGTAAAAAGCGGTCCCCCGACGGTTTCTTCCCTTTGCTCCGTATTGGTCATAAGTCTTTCGATCTTCGGGTCTCGTGCTCCGAGGACTTCAACCCACACTCCTGGCATGCTCCCTGACACGTTTTCCCGAGGTATAGGTCGGGAAGCGAGCTCGTTGGAGGGAGAACTGTGGTGCGACCCAAAACGGTCCAAAAGATGGCCGAAGCTTCCAACGAGTGGCGAACGCTCGTCCGGTGTCAGAAACCACTGGAAATGCACTTGCAGCGAAGGAAACGGGCCGAGCTCGAGGACTTCCGGTGCTCGTCCCAAGAAAACGCGAGCGGGAATGCCCCGGACTCAGTTTTCTCGTCCTGGGGTAAAAAGCGGTCCCCCGACGGTTTCTTCCCTTTGCTCCGTATTGGTCATAAGTCTTTCGATCTTCGGGTCTCGTGCTCCGAGGACTTCAACCCACACTCCTGGCATGCTCCCTGACACGTTTTCCGGAGGTATAGGTCGGGAAGCGAGCTCGTTGGAGGGAGAACTGTGGTGCGACCCAAAACGGTCCAAAAGATGGCCGAAGCTTCCAACGAGTGGCGAACGCTCGTCCGGTGTCAGAAACCACTGGAAATGCACTTGCAGCGAAGGAAACGGGCCGAGCTCGAGGACTTCCAGTGCTCGTCCCAAGAAAACGCGAGCGGGAATGCCCCGGACTCAGTTTTCTCGTCCTGGGGTAAAAAGCGGTCCCCCGACGGTTTCTTCCCTTTGCTCCGTATTGGTCATAAGTCTTTCGATCTTCGGGTCTCGTGCTCCGAGGACTTCAACCCACACTCCTGGCATGCTCCCTGACACGTTTTCCGGAGGTATAGGTCGGGAAGCGAGCTCGTTGGAGGGAGAACTGTGGTGCGACCCAAAACGGTCCAAAAGATGGCCGAAGCTTCCAACGAGTGGCGAACGCTCGTCCGGTGTCAGAAACCACTGGAAATGCACTTGCAGCGAAGGAAACGGGCCGAGCTCGAGGACTTCCGGTGCTCGTCCCAAGAAAACGCGAGCGGGAATGCCCCGGACTCAGTTTTCTCGTCCTGGGGTAAAAAGCGGTCCCCCGACGGTTTCTTCCCTTTGCTCCGTATTGGTCATAAGTCTTTCGATCTTCGGGTCTCGTGCTCCGAGGACTTCAACCCACACTCCTGGCATGCTCCCTGACACGTTTTCCGGAGGTATAGGTCGGGAAGCGAGCTCGTTGGAGGGAGAACTGTGGTGCGACCCAAAACGGTCCAAAAGATGGCCGAAGCTTCCAACGAGTGGCGAACGCTCGTCCGGTGTCAGAAACCACTGGAAATGCACTTGCAGCGAAGGAAACGGGCCGAGCTCGAGGACTTCCGGTGCTCGTCCCAAGAAAACGCGAGCGGGAATGCCCCGGACTCAGTTTTCTCGTCCTGGGGTAAAAAGCGGTCCCCCGACGGTTTCTTCCCTTTGCTCCGTATTGGTCATAAGTCTTTCGATCTTCGGGTCTCGTGCTCCGAGGACTTCAACCCACACTCCTGGCATGCTCCCTGACACGTTTTCCGGAGGTATAGGTCGGGAAGCGAGCTCGTTGGAGGGAGAACTGTGGTGCGACCCAAAACGGTCCAAAAGATGGCCGAAGCTTCCAACGAGTGGCGAACGCTCGTCCGGTGTCAGAAACCACTGGAAATGCACTTGCAGCGAAGGAAACGGGCCGAGCTCGAGGACTTCCGGTGCTCGTCCCAAGAAAACGCGAGCGGGAATGCCCCGGACTCAGTTTTCTCGTCCTGGGGTAAAAAGCGGTCCCCCGACGGTTTCTTCCCTTTGCTCCGTATTGGTCATAAGTCTTTCGATCTTCGGGTCTCGTGCTCCGAGGACTTCAACCCACACTCCTGGCATGCTCCCTGACACGTTTTCCGGAGGTATAGGTCGGGAAGCGAGCTCGTTGGAGGGAGAACTGTGGTGCGACCCAAAACGGTCCAAAAGATGGCCGAAGCTTCCAACGAGTGGCGAACGCTCGTCCGGTGTCAGAAACCACTGGAAATGCACTTGCAGCGAAGGAAACGGGCCGAGCTCGAGGACTTCCGGTGCTCGTCCCAAGAAAACGCGAGCGGGAATGCCCCGGACTCAGTTTTCTCGTCCTGGGGTAAAAAGCGGTCCCCCGACGGTTTCTTCCCTTTGCTCCATATTGGTCATAAGTCTTTCGATCTTCGGGTCTCGTGCTCCGAGGACTTCAACCCACACTCCTGGCATGCTCCCTGACACGTTTTCCGGAGGTATAGGTCGGGAAGCGAGCTCGTTGGAGGGAGAACTGTGGTGCGACCCAAAACGGTCCAAAAGATGGCCGAAGCTTCCAACGAGTGGCGAACGCTCGTCCGGTGTCAGAAACCACTGGAAATGCACTTGCAGCGAAGGAAACGGGCCGAGCTCGAGGACTTCCGGTGCTCGTCCCAAGAAAACGCGAGCGGGAATGCCCCGGACTCAGTTTTCTCGTCCTGGGGTAAAAAGCGGTCCCCCGACGGTTTCTTCCCTTTGCTCCGTATTGGTCATAAGTCTTTCGATCTTCGGGTCTCGTGCTCCGAGGACTTCAACCCACACTCCTGGCATGCTCCCTGACACGTTTTCCGGAGGTATAGGTCGGGAAGCGAGCTCGTTGGAGGGAGAACTGTGGTGCGACCCAAAACGGTCCAAAAGATGGCCGAAGCTTCCAACGAGTGGCGAACGCTCGTCCGGTGTCAGAAACCACTGGAAATGCACTTGCAGCGAAGGAAACGGGCCGAGGTCGAGGACTTCCGGTGCTCGTCCCAAGAAAACGCGGGCGGGAATGCCCCGGACTCAGTTTTCTCGTCCTGGGGTAAAAAGCGGTCCCCCGACGGTTTCTTCCCTTTGCTCCGTATTGGTCATAAGTCTTTCGATCTTCGGGTCTCGTGCTCCGAGGACTTCAACCCACACTCCTGGCATGCTCCCTGACACGTTTTCCCGAGGTATAGGTCGGGAAGCGAGCTCGTTGGAGGGAGAACTGTGGTGCGACCCAAAACGGTCCAAAAGATGGCCGAAGCTTCCAACGAGTGGCGAACGCTCGTCCGGTGTCAGAAACCACTGGAAATGCACTTGCAGCGAAGGAAACGGGCCGAGCTCGAGGACTTCCGGTGCTCGTCCCAAGAAAACGCGAGCGAGAATGCCCCGGACTCAGTTTTCTCGTCCTGGGGTAAAAAGCGGTCCCCCGACGGTTTCTTCCCTTTGCTCCGTATTGGTCATAAGTCTTTCGATCTTCGGGTCTCGTGCTCCGAGGACTTCAACCCACACTCCTGGCATGCTCCCTGACACGTTTTCCGGAGGTATAGGTCGGGAAGCGAGCTCGTTGGAGGGAGAACTGTGGTGCGACCCAAAACGGTCCAAAAGATGGCCGAAGCTTCCAACGAGTGGCGAACGCTCGTCCGGTGTCAGAAACCACTGGAAATGCACTTGCAGCGAAGGAAACGGGCCGAGCTCGAGGACTTCCGGTGCTCGTCCCAAGAAAACGCGGGCGGGAATGCCCCGGACTCAGTTTTCTCGTCCTGGGGTAAAAAGCGGTCCCCCGACGGTTTCTTCCCTTTGCTCCGTATTGGTCATAAGTCTTTCGATCTTCGGGTCTCGTGCTCCGAGGACTTCAACCCACACTCCTGGCATGCTCCCTGACACGTTTTCCGGAGGTATAGGTCGGGAAGCGAGCTCGTTGGAGGGAGAACTGTGGTGCGACCCAAAACGGTCCAAAAGATGGCCGAAGCTTCCAACGAGTGGCGAACGCTCGTCCGGTGTCAGAAACCACTGGAAATGCACTTGCAGCGAAGGAAACGGGCCGAGCTCGAGGACTTCCGGTGCTCGTCCCAAGAAAACGCGGGCGGGAATGCCCCGGACTCAGTTTTCTCGTCCTGGGGTAAAAAGCGGTCCCCCGACGGTTTCTTCCCTTTGCTCCGTATTGGTCATAAGTCTTTCGATCTTCGGGTCTCGTGCTCCGAGAACTTCAACCCACACTCCTGGCATGCTCCCTGACACGTTTTCCGGAGGTATAGGTCGGGAAGCGAGCTCGTTGGAGGGAGAACTGTGGTGCGACCCAAAACGGTCCAAAAGATGGCCGAAGCTTCCAACGAGTGGCGAACGCTCGTCCGGTGTCAGAAACCACTGGAAATGCACTTGCAGCGAAGGAAACGGGCCGAGCTCGAGGACTTCCGGTGCTCGTCCCAAGAAAACGCGGGCGGGGAATGCCCCGGACTCAGTTTTCTCGTCCTGGGGTAAAAAGCGGTCCCCCGACGGTTTCTTCCCTTTGCTCCGTATTGGTCATAAGTCTTTCGATCTTCGGGTCTCGTGCTCCGAGGACTTCAACCCACACTCCTGGCATGCTCCCTGACACGTTTTCCGGAGGTATAGGTCGGGAAGCGAGCTCGTTGGAGGGAGAACTGTGGTGCGACCCAAAACGGTCCAAAAGATGGCCGAAGCTTCCAACGAGTGGCGAACGCTCGTCCGGTGTCAGAAACCACTGGAAATGCACTTGCAGCGAAGGAAACGGGCCGAGCTCGAGGACTTTCGGTGCTCGTCCCAAGAAAACGCGGGCGGGAATGCCCCGGACTCAGTTTTCTCGTCCTGGGGTAAAAAGCGGTCCCCCGACGGTTTCTTCCCTTTGCTCCGTATTGGTCATAAGTCTTTCGATCTTCGGGTCTCGTGCTCCGAGGACTTCAACCCACACTCCTGGCATGCTCCCTGACACGTTTTCCGGAGGTATAGGTCGGGAAGCGAGCTCGTTGGAGGGAGAACTGTGGTGCGACCCAAAACGGTCCAAAAGATGGCCGAAGCTTCCAACGAGTGGCGAACGCTCGTCCGGTGTCAGAAACCACTGGAAATGCACTTGCAGCGAAGGAAACGGGCCGAGCTCGAGGACTTCCGGTGCTCGTCCCAAGAAAACGCGAGCGGGAATGCCCCGGACTCAGTTTTCTCGTCCTGGGGTAAAAAGCGGTCCCCCGACGGTTTCTTCCCTTTGCTCCGTATTGGTCATAAATCTTTCGATCTTCGGGTCTCGTGCTCCGAGGACTTCAACCCACACTCCTGGCATGCTCCCTGACACGTTTTCCGGAGGTATAGGTCGGGAAGCGAGCTCGTTGGAGGGAGAACTGTGGTGCGACCCAAAACGGTCCAAAAGATGGCCGAAGCTTCCAACGAGTGGCGAACGCTCGTCCGGTGTCAGAAACCACTGGAAATGCACTTGCAGCGAAGGAAACGGGCCGAGCTCGAGGACTTCCGGTGCTCGTCCCAAGAAAACGCGAGCGGGAATTCCCCGGACTCAGTTTTCTCGTCCTGGGGTAAAAAGCGGTCCCCCGACGGTTTCTTCCCTTTGCTCCGTATTGGTCATAAGTCTTTCGATCTTCGGGTCTCGTGCTCCGAGGACTTCAACCCACACTCCTGGCATGCTCCCTGACACGTTTTCCGGAGGTATAGGTCGGGAAGCGAGCTCGTTGGAGGGAGAACTGTGGTGCGACCCAAAATGGTCCAAAAGATGGCCGAAGCTTCCAACGAGTGGCGAACGCTCGTCCGGTGTCAGAAACCACTGGAAATGCACTTGCAGCGAAGGAAACGGGCCGAGCTCGAGGACTTCCGGTGCTCGTCCCAAGAAAACGCGAGCGGGAATGCCCCGGACTCAGTTTTCTCGTCCTGGGGTAAAAAGCGGTCCCCCGACGGTTTCTTCCCTTTGCTCCGTATTGGTCATAAGTCTTTCGATCTTCGGGTCTCGTGCTCCGAGGACTTCAACCCACACTCCTGGCATGCTCCCTGACACGTTTTCCCGAGGTATAGGTCGGGAAGCGAGCTCGTTGGAGGGAGAACTGTGGTGCGACCCAAAACGGTCCAAAAGATGGCCGAAGCTTCCAACGAGTGGCGAACGCTCGTCCGGTGTCAGAAACCACTGGAAATGCACTTGCAGCGAAGGAAACGGGCCGAGCTCGAGGACTTTCGGTGCTCGTCCCAAGAAAACGCGGGCGGGAATGCCCCGGACTCAGTTTTCTCGTCCTGGGGTAAAAAGCGGTCCCCCGACGGTTTCTTCCCTTTGCTCCGTATTGGTCATAAGTCTTTCGATCTTCGGGTCTCGTGCTCCGAGGACTTCAACCCACACTCCTGGCATGCTCCCTGACACGTTTTTCGGAGGTATAGGTCGGGAAGCGAGCTCGTTGGAGGGAGAACTGTGGTGCGACCCAAAACGGTCCAAAAGATGGCCGAAGCTTCCAACGAGTGGCGAACGCTCGTCCGGTGTCAGAAACCACTGGAAATGCACTTGCAGCGAAGGAAACGGGCCGAGCTCGAGGACTTCCGGTGCTCGTCCCAAGAAAACGCGAGCGGGAATGCCCCGGACTCAGTTTTCTCGTCCTGGGGTAAAAAGCGGTCCCCCGACGGTTTCTTCCCTTTGCTCCGTATTGGTCATAAATCTTTCGATCTTCGGGTCTCGTGCTCCGAGGACTTCAACCCACACTCCTGGCATGCTCCCTGACACGTTTTCCGGAGGTATAGGTCGGGAAGCGAGCTCGTTGGAGGGAGAACTGTGGTGCGACCCAAAACGGTCCAAAAGATGGCCGAAGCTTCCAACGAGTGGCGAACGCTCGTCCGGTGTCAGAAACCACTGGAAATGCACTTGCAGCGAAGGAAACGGGCCGAGCTCGAGGACTTCCGGTGCTCGTCCCAAGAAAACGCGAGCGGGAATTCCCCGGACTCAGTTTTCTCGTCCTGGGGTAAAAAGCGGTCCCCCGACGGTTTCTTCCCTTTGCTCCGTATTGGTCATAAGTCTTTCGATCTTCGGGTCTCGTGCTCCGAGGACTTCAACCCACACTCCTGGCATGCTCCCTGACACGTTTTCCGGAGGTATAGGTCGGGAAGCGAGCTCGTTGGAGGGAGAACTGTGGTGCGACCCAAAATGGTCCAAAAGATGGCCGAAGCTTCCAACGAGTGGCGAACGCTCGTCCGGTGTCAGAAACCACTGGAAATGCACTTGCAGCGAAGGAAACGGGCCGAGCTCGAGGACTTCCGGTGCTCGTCCCAAGAAAACGCGAGCGGGAATGCCCCGGACTCAGTTTTCTCGTCCTGGGGTAAAAAGCGGTCCCCCGACGGTTTCTTCCCTTTGCTCCGTATTGGTCATAAGTCTTTCGATCTTCGGGTCTCGTGCTCCGAGGACTTCAACCCACACTCCTGGCATGCTCCCTGACACGTTTTCCCGAGGTATAGGTCGGGAAGCGAGCTCGTTGGAGGGAGAACTGTGGTGCGACCCAAAACGGTCCAAAAGATGGCCGAAGCTTCCAACGAGTGGCGAACGCTCGTCCGGTGTCAGAAACCACTGGAAATGCACTTGCAGCGAAGGAAACGGGCCGAGCTCGAGGACTTCCGGTGCTCGTCCCAAGAAAACGCGAGCGGGAATGCCCCGGACTCAGTTTTCTCGTCCTGGGGTAAAAAGCGGTCCCCCGACGGTTTCTTCCCTTTGCTCCGTATTGGTCATAAGTCTTTCGATCTTCGGGTCTCGTGCTCCGAGGACTTCAACCCACACTCCTGGCATGCTCCCTGACACGTTTTCCGGAGGTATAGGTCGGGAAGCGAGCTCGTTGGAGGGAGAACTGTGGTGCGACCCAAAACGGTCCAAAAGATGGCCGAAGCTTCCAACGAGTGGCGAACGCTCGTCCGGTGTCAGAAACCACTGGAAATGCACTTGCAGCGAAGGAAACGGGCCGAGCTCGAGGACTTCCGGTGCTCGTCCCAAGAAAACGCGAGCGGGAATGCCCCGGACTCAGTTTTCTCGTCCTGGGGTAAAAAGCGGTCCCCCGACGGTTTCTTCCCTTTGCTCCGTATTGGTCATAAGTCTTTCGATCTTCGGGTCTCGTGCTCCGAGGACTTCAACCCACACTCCTGGCATGCTCCCTGACACGTTTTCCGGAGGTATAGGTCGGGAAGCGAGCTCGTTGGAGGGAGAACTGTGGTGCGACCCAAAACGGTCCAAAAGATGGCCGAAGCTTCCAACGAGTGGCGAACGCTCGTCCGGTGTCAGAAACCACTGGAAATGCACTTGCAGCGAAGGAAACGGGCCGAGCTCGAGGACTTCCGGTGCTCGTCCCAAGAAAACGCGAGCGGGAATGCCCCGGACTCAGTTTTCTCGTCCTGGGGTAAAAAGCGGTCCCCCGACGGTTTCTTCCCTTTGCTCCGTATTGGTCATAAGTCTTTCGATCTTCGGGTCTCGTGCTCCGAGGACTTCAACCCACACTCCTGGCATGCTCCCTGACACGTTTTCCGGAGGTATAGGTCGGGAAGCGAGCTCGTTGGAGGGAGAACTGTGGTGCGACCCAAAACGGTCCAAAAGATGGCCGAAGCTTCCAACGAGTGGCGAACGCTCGTCCGGTGTCAGAAACCACTGGAAATGCACTTGCAGCGAAGGAAACGGGCCGAGCTCGAGGACTTCCGGTGCTCGTCCCAAGAAAACGCGAGCGGGAATGCCCCGGACTCAGTTTTCTCGTCCTGGGGTAAAAAGCGGTCCCCCGACGGTTTCTTCCCTTTGCTCCGTATTGGTCATAAGTCTTTCGATCTTCGGGTCTCGTGCTCCGAGGACTTCAACCCACACTCCTGGCATGCTCCCTGACACGTTTTCCGGAGGTATAGGTCGGGAAGCGAGCTCGTTGGAGGGAGAACTGTGGTGCGACCCAAAACGGTCCAAAAGATGGCCGAAGCTTCCAACGAGTGGCGAACGCTCGTCCGGTGTCAGAAACCACTGGAAATGCACTTGCAGCGAAGGAAACGGGCCGAGCTCGAGGACTTCCGGTGCTCGTCCCAAGAAAACGCGAGCGGGAATGCCCCGGACTCAGTTTTCTCGTCCTGGGGTAAAAAGCGGTCCCCCGACGGTTTCTTCCCTTTGCTCCGTATTGGTCATAAGTCTTTCGATCTTCGGGTCTCGTGCTCCGAGGACTTCAACCCACACTCCTGGCATGCTCCCTGACACGTTTTCCGGAGGTATAGGTCGGGAAGCGAGCTCGTTGGAGGGAGAACTGTGGTGCGACCCAAAACGGTCCAAAAGATGGCCGAAGCTTCCAACGAGTGGCGAACGCTCGTCCGGTGTCAGAAACCACTGGAAATGCACTTGCAGCGAAGGAAACGGGCCGAGCTCGAGGACTTCCGGTGCTCGTCCCAAGAAAACGCGAGCGGGAATGCCCCGGACTCAGTTTTCTCGTCCTGGGGTAAAAAGCGGTCCCCCGACGGTTTCTTCCCTTTGCTCCGTATTGGTCATAAGTCTTTCGATCTTCGGGTCTCGTGCTCCGAGGACTTCAACCCACACTCCTGGCATGCTCCCTGACACGTTTTCCGGAGGTATAGGTCGGGAAGCGAGCTCGTTGGAGGGAGAACTGTGGTGCGACCCAAAACGGTCCAAAAGATGGCCGAAGCTTCCAACGAGTGGCGAACGCTCGTCCGGTGTCAGAAACCACTGGAAATGCACTTGCAGCGAAGGAAACGGGCCGAGCTCGAGGACTTCCGGTGCTCGTCCCAAGAAAACGCGAGCGGGAATGCCCCGGACTCAGTTTTCTCGTCCTGGGGTAAAAAAGCGGTCCCCCGACGGTTTCTTCCCTTTGCTCCGTATTGGTCATAAGTCTTTCGATCTTCGGATCTCGTGCTCCGAGGACTTCAACCCACACTCCTGGCATGCTCCCTGACACGTTTTCCGGAGGTATAGGTCGGGAAGCGAGCTCGTTGGAGGGAGAACTGTGGTGCGACCCAAAACGGTCCAAAAGATGGCCGAAGCTTCCAACGAGTGGCGAACGCTCGTCCGGTGTCAGAAACCACTGGAAATGCACTTGCAGCGAAGGAAACGGGCCGAGCTCGAGGACTTCCGGTGCTCGTCCCAAGAAAACGCGAGCGGGAATGCCCCGGACTCAGTTTTCTCGTCCTGGGGTAAAAAGCGGTCCCCCGACGGTTTCTTCCCTTTGCTCCGTATTGGTCATAAGTCTTTCGATCTTCGGGTCTCGTGCTCCGAGGACTTCAACCCACACTCCTGGCATGCTCCCTGACACGTTTTCCGGAGGTATAGGTCGGGAAGCGAGCTCGTTGGAGGGAGAACTGTGGTGCGACCCAAAACGGTCCAAAAGATGGCCGAAGCTTCCAACGAGTGGCGAACGCTCGTCCGGTGTCAGAAACCACTGGAAATGCACTTGCAGCGAAGGAAACGGGCCGAGCTCGAGGACTTCCGGTGCTCGTCCCAAGAAAACGCGAGCGGGAATGCCCCGGACTCAGTTTTCTCGTCCTGGGGTAAAAAGCGGTCCCCCGACGGTTTCTTCCCTTTGCTCCGTATTGGTCATAAGTCTTTCGATCTTCGGGTCTCGTGCTCCGAGGACTTCAACCCACACTCCTGGCATGCTCCCTGACACGTTTTCCGGAGGTATAGGTCGGGAAGCGAGCTCGTTGGAGGGAGAACTGTGGTGCGACCCAAAACGGTCCAAAAGATGGCCGAAGCTTCCAACGAGTGGCGAACGCTCGTCCGGTGTCAGAAACCACTGGAAATGCACTTGCAGCGAAGGAAACGGGCCGAGCTCGAGGACTTCCGGTGCTCGTCCCAAGAAAACGCGAGCGGGAATGCCCCGGACTCAGTTTTCTCGTCCTGGGGTAAAAAGCGGTCCCCCGACGGTTTCTTCCCTTTGCTCCGTATTGGTCATAAGTCTTTCGATCTTCGGGTCTCGTGCTCCGAGGACTTCAACCCACACTCCTGGCATGCTCCCTGACACGTTTTCCGGAGGTATAGGTCGGGAAGCGAGCTCGTTGGAGGGAGAACTGTGGTGCGACCCAAAACGGTCCAAAAGATGGCCGAAGCTTCCAACGAGTGGCGAACGCTCGTCCGGTGTCAGAAACCACTGGAAATGCACTTGCAGCGAAGGAAACGGGCCGAGCTCGAGGACTTCCGGTGCTCGTCCCAAGAAAACGCGAGCGGGAATGCCCCGGACTCAGTTTTCTCGTCCTGGGGTAAAAAGCGGTCCCCCGACGGTTTCTTCCCTTTGCTCCGTATTGGTCATAAGTCTTTCGATCTTCGGATCTCGTGCTCCGAGGACTTCAACCCACACTCCTGGCATGCTCCCTGACACGTTTTCCGGAGGTATAGGTCGGGAAGCGAGCTCGTTGGAGGGAGAACTGTGGTGCGACCCAAAACGGTCCAAAAGATGGCCGAAGCTTCCAACGAGTGGCGAACGCTCGTCCGGTGTCAGAAACCACTGGAAATGCACTTGCAGCGAAGGAAACGGGCCGAGCTCGAGGACTTCCGGTGCTCGTCCCAAGAAAACGCGAGCGGGAATGCCCCGGACTCAGTTTTCTCGTCCTGGGGGTAAAAAGCGGTCCCCCGACGGTTTCTTCCCTTTGCTCCGTATTGGTCATAAGTCTTTCGATCTTCGGATCTCGTGCTCCGAGGACTTCAACCCACACTCCTGGCATGCTCCCTGACACGTTTTCCGGAGGTATAGGTCGGGAAGCGAGCTCGTTGGAGGGAGAACTGTGGTGCGACCCAAAACGGTCCAAAAGATGGCCGAAGCTTCCAACGAGTGGCGAACGCTCGTCCGGTGTCAGAAACCACTGGAAATGCACTTGCAGCGAAGGAAACGGGCCGAGCTCGAGGACTTCCGGTGGCTCGTCCCAAGAAAACGCGAGCGGGAATGCCCCGGACTCAGTTTTCTCGTCCTGGGGTAAAAAGCGGGTCCCCCGACGGTTTCTTCCCTTTGCTCCGTATTGGTCATAAGTCTTTCGATCTTCGGGTCTCGTGCTCCGAGGACTTCAACCCACACTCCTGGCATGCTCCCTGACACGTTTTCCGGAGGTATAGGTCGGGAAGCGAGCTCGTTGGAGGGAGAACTGTGGTGCGACCCAAAACGGTCCAAAAGATGGCCGAAGCTTCCAACGAGTGGCGAGACGCTCGTCCGGTGTCAGAAACCACTGGAAATGCACTTGCAGCGAAGGAAAACGGGCCGAGCTCGAGGACTTCCGGTGCTCGTCCCAAGAAAACGCGAGCGGGAATGCCCCGGACTCAGTTTTCTCGTCCTGGGGTAAAAAGCGGTCCCCCGACGGTTTCTTCCCTTTGCTCCGTATTGGTCATAAGTCTTTCGATCTTCGGGTCTCGTGCTCCGAGGACTTCAACCCACACTCCTGGCATGCTCCCTGACACGTTTTCCGGAGGTATAGGTCGGGAAGCGAGCTCGTTGGAGGGAGAACTGTGGTGCGACCCAAAACGGTCCAAAAGATGGCCGAAGCTTCCAACGAGTGGCGAACGCTCGTCCGGTGTCAGAAACCACTGGAAATGCACTTGCAGCGAAGGAAACGGGCCGAGCTCGAGGACTTCCGGTGCTCGTCCCAAGAAAACGCGAGCGGGAATGCCCCGGACTCAGTTTTCTCGTCCTGGGGTAAAAAGCGGTCCCCCGACGGTTTCTTCCCTTTGCTCCGTATTGGTCATAAGTCTTTCGATCTTCGGGTCTCGTGCTCCGAGGACTTCAACCCACACTCCTGGCATGCTCCCTGACACGTTTTCCGGAGGTATAGGTCGGGAAGCGAGCTCGTTGGAGGGAGAACTGTGGTGCGACCCAAAACGGTCCAAAAGATGGCCGAAGCTATCCAACGAGTGGCGAACGCTCGTCCGGTGTCAGAAACCACTGGAAATGCACTTGCAGCGAAGGAAACGGGCCGAGCTCGAGGACTTCCGGTGCTCGTCCCAAGAAAACGCGAGCGGGAATGCCCCGGACTCAGTTTTCTCGTCCTGGGGTAAAAAGCGGTCCCCCGACGGTTTCTTCCCTTTGCTCCGTATTGGTCATAAGTCTTTCGATCTTCGGATCTCGTGCTCCGAGGACTTCAACCCACACTCCTGGCATGCTCCCCTGACACGTTTTCCGGAGGTATAGGTCGGGAAGCGAGCTCGTTGGAGGGAGAACTGTGGTGCGACCCAAAACGGTCCCAAAAGATGGCCGAAGCTTCCAACGAGTGGCGAACGCTCGTCCCGGGGTGTCAGAAACCACTGGAAATGCACTTGCAGCGAAGGAAACGGGCCGAGCTCGAGGACTTCCGGTGCTCGTCCCAAGAAAACGCGAGCGGGAATGCCCCGGACTCAGTTTTCTCGTCCTGGGGTAAAAAGCGGTCCCCCCGACGGTTTCTTCCCTTTGCTCCGTATTGGTCATAAGTCTTTCGATCTTCGGGTCTCGTGCTCCGAGGACTTCAACCCACACTCCTGGCATGCTCCCTGACACGTTTTCCGGAGGTATAGGTCGGGAAGCGAGCTCGTTGGAGGGAGAACTGTGGTGCGACCCAAAACGGTCCAAAAGATGGCCGAAGCTTCCAACGAGTGGCGAACGCTCGTCCGGTGTCAGAAACCACTGGAAATGCACTTGCAGCGAAGGAAACGGGCCGAGCTCGAGGACTTCCGGTGCTCGTCCCAAGAAAACGCGAGCGGGAATGCCCCGGACTCAGTTTTCTCGTCCTGGGGTAAAAAGCGGTCCCCCGACGGTTTCTTCCCTTTGCTCCGTATTGGTCATAAGGTCTTTCGATCTTCGGGTCTCGTGCTCCGAGGACTTCAACCCACACTCCTGGCATGCTCCCTGACACGTTTTCCGGAGGTATAGGTCGGGAAGCGAGCTCGTTGGAGGGAGAACTGTGGTGCGACCCAAAACGGTCCAAAAGATGGCCGAAGCTTCCAACGAGTGGCGAACGCTCGTCCGGGTGTCAGAAACCACTGGAAATGCACTTGCAGCGAAGGAAACGGGCCGAGCTCGAGGACTTCCGGTGCTCGTCCCAAGAAAACGCGAGCGGGAATGCCCCGGACTCAGTTTTCTCGTCCTGGGGTAAAAAGCGGTCCCCCGACGGTTTCTTCCCTTTGCTCCGTATTGGTCATAAGTCTTTCGATCTTCGGGTCTCGTGCTCCGAGGACTTCAACCCACACTCCTGGCATGCTCCCTGACACGTTTTCCGGAGGTATAGGTCGGGAAGCGAGCTCGTTGGAGGGAGAACTGTGGTGCGACCCAAAAACGGTCCAAAAGATGGCCGAAGCTTTCCAACGAGTGGCGAATTACGCTCGTCCGGTGTCAGAA